>NC_133417.1:116045075-116348106 GCF_049350105.2 Macaca mulatta
ACATAAAATGAACGATGATCTCAAACAGGATTAATGGAGGAAAAAGAGAGAAAGAAAGAAGAGAAAATGGAAGAAAAAGAATACATATTACCAATATAATAAATGAGTCATTACTACTAAATCCATGAGCATCAAAATGATGACAAAGAAATATTTTAAACAGCCTTATGCCTACTATTTGATAACTCAGATGAAATAAACCAATTCCTTGAAATATATAAACTACCATAACTCATACAAGGAAAAAAAGGTAATAAGAATAGGACTGTATCTGTTAAAGAAATTATTTGTGTACTATGTTCACTACCTGGATCACGAAATCATTTGTACCTCAAACCTCAGTGTCATGCAATAATATACCCATGTAACAAACCTGCAAATGTACCCTCTGAACGGAAAATAAAAGTTGAAGTTATTTTTAAAAAGGAAACTAATCAATAATTAATAACCTTCTAAAAAAATGCACCAGTCCTGGATGGTTTCACTGGTGATTTCAACCAAATATTAAATAAATAAATGATACCAATTCTCCGTATTTTTCAGAAAATAGAAACAAGGAACACTTTCAAATTTATTCTAGGAATCCAGTAATAACCTAATACTAATATCAAATAAGTAGATTACAAGAAAGAAAAACTGCAGACCAACATCTCTTACGAACATAAATATGAAAATCCTAAACAAAATATTAGCAAATTGAATCCAATTATATGTATATATATATACCAACAATTTTACACCAGAGCCATGTGGGATTTATTCCAGATATACAAGGTTAATTAAATATTAAAAAATCAATCAAGGTAAAACTCACTAAGAAGAAAAGGTACAACCTAATTTAAAAATGGGAAAAAGATCTGAACAGGCACCTCACCAAAGACATGCAGATGAAAATAACCCATGTGAAAGGATGCACAACATCCTACATCATGAGGAAATTGTAAATTAAAACAACGAGATACCAGTATGTACCCATTAGAATGGCCAAAATCTAAAACACTGAAAACACCAAATTTTGGCAAGCATATGGAGCAACAGGAACTCTCATTCATTGTTGGTAGGCATGCAAAATTATACAGTCACTTTGGAAGACAGCTGCCAGTTTTCTTACAAATATAAGCATACTTTTACTATGTAATTCAACAATCATGCTCTTGGTGTTTACCCAAATGAGTTAAAAATATATGTCCACACAACTACTTTGAAAAAATTATGTCTACCCAATAACCAGCACACAAATATTTATAGCAATTTTATTCATAATCATTGAAACTGGAAGCAACAAATATATCTTTCAGTATGTGGTTGGTAAATAAACTGGTACAGCCATACAAAGGAATATTGTTCAGCAATTGCTATGGTCTGAAAGTTTATATATCTTCAAAATTTAAATATTGAAATCCTGACCACCAAGGTAATGGTATTAAAAGATAGGGCTTTGGAGAGGATTAGATTATGAAAGGCAGAACCCTGAGGAGTGAGATTAGTGCCCTTAATAAAGAGGCCTGACAGTTGTCCCTCATCTCTTCTGCCATGTAAGGACCCAGCAAAAATAAGGCTTCTGTGCACCAGGAAATAGGCCCTTACCAGATGCTGACTCTGCCAGCCCCTTTATCTTGAACTTCCCAGTCCAAGAATTGTGAGAAATACATTTCTGTTATTGATCATGTCAAGTTAAAAAGGTCCTGCACAGCAGAGGTAATGATCAACAAAATGAAAGAACAGCCCAGAGAATGGAAGAAAATATTTGCAAACTACCCATCTGATAAGGGATTAATAGCCAGGATATATAAGGAGCTTAAACAGCTCTATAGGAAAAACTCTAATAATCAAATAGATCAAAAACTGGACAAAAGATTCGAATGGACATTTCTCAAAAGAAGACCTACACATGATAAACAGGCATATGAGAAGGTGCTCAAAATCATTGATCATCAGATAAATGCAGATCAAAACTACAATGAAATATCATTTCACCCCAGTGAATATGGCTTTTATCCAAAAGACAGGCAATGACAAATTCTGGTGAGAATGTGGAGAAAAGGGAATCCTTGTACACTGCTGGTGGGAATGTAAATTAGTATGACTACTATGGGGAACAGTTTGGAGGCTCCTCAAAAAACTAAAAATACAGCTATCATATGATCTAGCAATCCCACTTCTGTATATATACCCAAAAGAAAGGAAGAGATATCTGCACTCCCATATTTATTGTGGCACTATTCACAATAGCCCATATTTGGAAGCAACCTAAGTGTCTGTCAACAGATGAATGGATAAAGAAAATACTGTACATACACACAATGGCGTATTATTCAGCCATAAAAAATAATGAGATCCAGTCATTTGCAACAACATGGATGGAACTGGAGAGCTTTATGTTAAGTGAAATAAGCTAGGCACAGAAAAACAAATATTGCATGTTCTCACTTATTTGTGGGATCTAAAAATCAAAACAATTGAACTCATGGACGTAGAAAGTAGAAGGATGGTTACCAGAGGCTGGGAAGGGTAGTGGGGTGGTGTAGGGGGAACTGAAGATGGCCAATGGATACAAAAAATAGAAAGAATGAATAATATCTAGTATTTAATAGCACAAGAGGGTGACTGTAGTCAATAATAACTTAATTGTATATTTTAAAGTAACTAAGAGTATAACTGGGCTGTTTGTAACCCAAAAGATAAATGCTTGAAGGGATAGATATGCCATTTCCCATGATGTGATTATTACGTATTCAATACCTATATGAAAATATCTCATGTATCCTATAAATATATATACCTACTAGGTACTACAAAAATTAAAATTAAAAAAATATATTTCCGTTGTTTATAACCCACTTATATATGGCGTTTTATTATAGGAATTAAACAAAAGTTTGAAAAGAAAGAAGACATCAAGCCACATGAATTTGGATAAACCTTGCATGTATGTTGCTAAGTGAAATAAAACAGCTCAAAAAGTTAACAAATACTATGATTCCAATTATATGACATTCTGAAAAAGGCAAAACTATGAGATGAGAAAAATATTAGTGGTTGACAAGGATGTGGGAAGTTGGTTGAGGGTTGAATGGGTGAAGAAAGGGGAATTATTTAGAGCAGTGAATTTTCTTTGTATGATACTGTAATGGTGGATACATGATACTATATATTTTATAAAACTTTATAGCGCAAAGAGTGAACCCTAATGTATAAAAATATAAAAAATACATTTAGGAAGTTGGGTATCCCAGGATAGAATATAGCTTGAAACAACACAATCTTGTGTTTCAATGTATAAAATGTCCTTAATGAAGAGAGTATAGGAAAGGTTCTGATCTCAGTAACTGAAAATGAGTGAATCTGTAAGAGCAAAGGTAAAATAAGCTTTATAGAAGCACTCTATTCTAGTTGTTTCCCTTGGTGGTATGGATTAACAATTATGATACCACTATTCATGTATGCTGGAATTGTGCCAATAAGTAAATTCATGTCTGGTGGTGGGAGCCGAATTTTCCCTATTGATTACAGATAGAGAAGGAGGCTAGAATGATCTATGTAGTAATAGAGTTGGAGATATCTTATGAATTCATATTCAACTTATCACAGATACAGATAGTCAACTATAGAAATATGTATAGTTATATGTAGCAAATAATTACATCCTTGCTCTGTCAGCTGAGAGGGCCTAGAAGCAATGACTTCTAATAGCATCGAGATCTTGTTTTCTGCTACCACTCCCTAATGAAAGGAACCAAGGTTCCTTGGAAAAATGGTTGATACCAGAACTGTGGCAGAAAATATATAACATGAACGTAGAACATACAGCAATGCCAGAAAGTGAGAAGGTGCTAAACAACAACAACAACAAAAACAGAAAAAAAGAAAAACAAACAATTGTGGGGCAGTGCAAAGGGCCATAATTGAGAAAGCTCTCAATAGATAAATTTGGAGCAATTTGAGCAACAAAATAAATGAAATTATATTGGATTACATAACAGAGTTAAAAAAAAAAAAAACTGTGAGCCCATGCTGATAAAAATTATTGAATACTTACATAAGTGGGGATAATGGACAAATCTCCCATGCAGAATAATTCCAAATGGAAATAATCCCATTTTATGTAGATAGTCCATCCTCCTTCAAGGAGACAAAGCATAATTCCTCAATTTTCAGGTTTGCGTTGTGAAACACTAACTCATGTGGGTGACCAAGTTTAATGCCAATGGTAATGTTGATAGAATGCTGACATAGTTTGGCTGTGTCCCCACCGAAATCTCAACTTGAATTGTATCTCCCAGAATTCCCCTCTGTTGTGGGAGGGACCCAGGGGGAGGTAATTGAATCATAGGAGCTGGTCTTTCCCATGCTATTCTGGTGGTAATGAATAAGTATCACGAGATCTGATGAGTTTATCAGGGGTTTCTGCTTTTGCTTCTTCCTCATTTTCTCTTGCTGCTGCCATGTAAGAAGAGCCTTTCATCTGCCATCATGATTCTGAGACCTCCCCAGCCATGTGGAACAGTAAGTCCAATTAAACCGTTTGTTGCCAGTTTCAGGTGTCTTTATCAGCGCATGAAAACGAACTAACACAGTTGCCCTCTTTAATTAATATGAGGATGTGAGGAAAGTAGTACTTTACCTTTGAGATATTTCTCACAAAATGAATAATCTCAGTTGAATCATAATAAATACATCAGACAAATCCCAATTTGGAGGAACATTCTACACAATACTTGACCTGCACCCCTCAAAATCACATTCAAAAACAAGGAAAATTTTAGAAACACAACAAAAAGCCCAAGGAGTCATGACCAGTGAATATATTGTGATATCCTGTTTGGAATGCTGAAACAGAAAACAATTTTGAGTAAAAATGAATGAAACTTGAATAAAATAGACGTTAGTTAACATGTTCTATTATTTACTCATTAATTATAACAAATACGCTGTAGTAATGTTAGACGGTAATAAAAGCAGAAACTGGTGTGGATTGTATAAGAACTCTATTTCATAATTTTTCTGTAAATATAAAACCGTACAAAATAAAAGTTTAAAAACCAATGTTAAAAAAGTGGATAAGCAATGTTTGGCAGACAGTCTTAGTACTGGTCAAAACTAATACATTTTCTATCATCTGGTAGTCAAAAAGCTGCTTGTTGTGAAGATGGAAGTGGTGAGGAAAAAAATGAAGAAGGAAAGGGTTAGCAAACTAATGTTTCTAACTCCACTCTTCTGACCTAGCTTCTGGTTCAGTGGCGTAAATGAGTAACAGATGTGTGAATTGGATGTGTTTCAGCATTCAGGAGAATGTGGTTTTCAGCATAGATTTCAGAAAGCAGTTCTTCCAGTCTTTAAAAAGTTTTTTATTTTTTAATTTTTTTAAGCTGACAAATAAAAATTGTATTTATTTTAACTAATTTTTTCTACTTTTATTTGAGATTCAGGGGGTACATGTGTAGTTTCATGATGCAGGTATACTGTGTAATGCTGAGGTTTGGTGTACCCAAAACATAGGTAGTGAGCATAGTTCCCAATAGGTAGTTTTTCAACCCTTGCCTTCTCTCCTCCCTTTGCCCTCTCGTAGTCCCCAGTGCCTATTATTCCCATCTTTATGTCCATGTATATCCAATGTTTAGTTCCCACTTATAAGTGAGAACATGTGGTATTTGGTTTTCTGTTCTTGTGTTAATTCAGTTAAGATAATGGCCTCCAGCTGCATCCATGTTGATGCTTCGAAGGAAATGATTTCAATCTGTTTCATGACTGCATAGTATTCCATGGTGTATATGTGCCACCTTTCCTTCAACCGAACATTGATGAGCATTTAGGTTGAGTCCATGTCTTTGTTTTTGTGAATAATGATATGATGAATATATTAGTTCATGTGTCTTTTTGGTAGAATGATTTCTTTCCTTTGGGTATATACCCAATAATGAGATTGCTGGATAGAATGGTAATTCTGATTTAAGTTCTTTGAGAAATCTCCAAAGTGCTTTCCACAGTGGCTGAGCTAATTTGCATTCCCACCAAGAGTGTGTAAGTGTTCCCCTTTCTCTGTAGCCTCTCCTACATCTGTTATTTTTTGACTTTTTATTAATAGCCATTCTGACTGGTGCGAGGTGCTATCTCATTGTGGTTTTGATTTGCATTTCTCTAATGCTTATTGATGTTGAGCACTTTTCCTTATGTTATTGGCTGCTTGTGTGTCCTCTTTTGAGGAACGTCAGTCCAAAATGCTCGTAGAACTGATAAATGATCTCAGTAAAGTTTCACAATACAAAATCAATGTACAAAAATTATAGAAAAGCATTTCTATATACCAATAATATTCAAGCTGAGGGCCAAATCAAGATTGAAATCTCATTTACAATAGCTGCTCACAAAAACAAAACAAAACAAAAAACTAGGAATACAGCCAACCAACTGGTTGAAAGATCTCTACAAGGAGAACTAAAAAACACTGCTGAAAGAAATCGTAGATAACCAAACAAATGAAAAACCATTTCATGCTCATGAGTTGAAAGAATCAATATCAAAATGTCTATACTGCCCAAAGCAATCTACAGGTACAATGCTATTCCCATCAAATTACCAATGACATTCTTCACAGAACTAGAACAAACTATTTTAAAATTCATATGGAACCAAAAAAGAGCCCAAATAACCAAAGCAATCCTAAGCAAAAAGAACAAAGCTGGAGACATCATGTTACCTGACTTTGAACTATGTTACAGGGCTACAGTTAGCAAAACAGTATAGTGCTGGTACAAAAACACATAGACCAAGGGAACAGAATAGAGAACCCAGAAATCAAGCCACAGATCTAAAACCACCTGATCTTCAAGAAAGTCAATAAAAATAAGCAATGGAGAAAGGATTCCTTATTCAATAAATGGTGCAGGAATAACTGGCTGGCTATATGCAGAAGAATAAAACTAGTCTTCTTTCTTTCACTGTACACAAAAATTAACTCAAGACGGATTAAGGATTTAAATGTAAGTCCTCATAATATTAAAATTCTAGGAGAAAACCTAGGAAATACCATTCTGGGCATCAGCCATGGGATAGAATTAAAGACTAAGTCCTCAAAAGTAATTGCAGCAAAAACAAAAATTGACAAGTGGGACTTAATTAAACTAAAGAGCTTCTATACAGCAAAAGAAACTATCAACAGAGTAAACAGATAAAGTACAGAATGGGAGAAAATATTAACAAACTATGCATCCAACAAAGGTCTAATATTCTAATATCTAGAATATATAAATTACTTAATTCAACCGGAAAACACACACACACACACACACACACACACCCCCCCCCCACAAATAACAACAAATAAAGACGTACCTTTTGTTTAATGTAGTTATGAGTCACCTGTCTGTTGTATATATTTTGAACTTCACATGTCCCATAAATTCGTCCATTAAGAGAGGTAGAGCTACAAATATGGTATTTGAATTTTTTAAAAAGTGTTTTCTCTTTCTGAAATAACAAAATAGCTCCACAAAACAAACGTTTATGTTTTCTCTTAAAGATGTTATGATACATTTCTGCTGAACATTACAGTTACAAGATGACAGCATTTTATTCTGTTTTGGTTCCATAGTTGCCTGCCATAATTTACAGAAGGAAGAGATTAGTTAAGAGTAAATTTGGCAACAACGAAGGCCTCGTTGTGGAATGTTAGTTCACTGCTTGCTTCTTGTTTCTCAACATAATACTCCTCAAATAATAAGAACATGGGTGTTGAAAAGCCGAACACAGTTGTCAGATAAAAATCACTCCATATGTTATTGGATATGGTCTTGTACATAGAATTTGAGTAGCTCTTTGTAGAAATGGCTGTTGGGAGTGTATTGCTTCCTAGGATTCCTATGCTCTGATTTTTCTGTCCTAAGGACAAAATATAGACAACCATAAAATATGTTGCTCTCCCAGCAGTTTATAGAATCCAAAAATATGCTCCAATATTTTCTTTACCGAAAGAAATTTTATGTAAGTTGTGAAGTACCTTTCTTAATTGAATTTAATTGAGGTACCTTTCTTACCATCATTGGAGTCATTTCAGAAAGAGTTTTAAGTTTAACCAGTAGGATCAATAGCTTCCTGAGAATCTTGTTGCTTCTAGAGAATTTAACTCTTATAAAATTACATTCTCAAGAAGATTACAAAAATTTATTGAGTATTCTCTTTGTGACAAACTTTAGATATGTTATTTTTACTTATTACAAAAGGTTTATGACATACTCTTAGTTACAATTTGCAAAGGAGAAAACTGAAGACAAAAGTAATTAGTATCTTCTCAAGATCATACAATTATGAGAATATGGTCACATGCTTGAACTTGACTCCAAAGCTAGAAACAAATTTTAAATATATATGTATGTATATATAAAATTTATATAAAAATATGTGTTGTATGTGTACATATAATTTATATGAAATTTAGACATTCTCTTTCAAGGAAACTATAAGACTATATTTAGAATTTGCCTGTATTTGTACCTACTCTGTTTTCACTGTTGCCACAGGCATTTGCCTTGTCTGAAATAGAAAACTAGATAGATGTCCAGAGTGCAGATACTTAAATAATCGTATTTTCAACATCTGATGCTGTGTGTGTGTGTGTGTGTGTGTGTGTGTGTGTGTGTGGTGTTTTGTCTCAACTTTTTTCTGTCTTGTCAAAGGTCCATTTTGTTTTGTTTTATCCTTTTACATGACTGAGAGTAACTTAGGATTACAGAGAATAATTTGCAAACCTTCTTTCACAGGAGCTCTGGGGGATTTCTGTTGTTTTCTCATCTCTTCCACCTTCTCAACAAGTAGAATAGTAACAGCAAAATTATGTGCCAAATTCTGTTGAAGAAAACCCTCCATCTAGAAAATTTATTTTGAGGTGAGAGACTGAAAACTTTTCGTTTTGCAAAGATGAACAAATGAGTGAAGATCTAGGTTACTGGAAAGAACTGCAAATATGTTGTATTTGTACCTGTACCATGTGCTGAGACTACAAATATAAATAAGATATGATTTTCTGTATTTAAGGAGTTTTGCATTTGTACTGTGACAAGTTAAAAAATATTTTAAAGTTTTGAAACTCAATTCAGTCCTTCATTTTAGAAATCATTGTTTCCTCACTGAAATATCTCTACTCTTACAGTTTTTCCTGGAATCATGTATGATAGTTGCTTGTTTAATGGGAGCTTATTGTATGACAGAGTTTAAGGAAAGGAATAAGGATAGTTCTGTGCTGCTTCTGTCACTAATCAGCAGGAGAACCTGAGTAGGTAATTTTAGCCTGAGTCTCAGTTTTCTCCTGTTAAATTTAGGGTTTGTTCTCAACGACATTTGAAATTGCTTCTGTGCATGAACTGGAAGGTCTGCAGTGAAGTATATAACGCACTTAACAAAACATCCGATAAAGACGTTATGAAGAAAATAATCGGTTTACATTTCAATTCAGTTAAACTTCATAGTTAAGTGGCCTTAAGGAGTCATCTGTCACTTTTCTTGTTGTACACAGTGCAAATATATTAGATTCAATAGAAGAATAAGGTTGGTTTGATTCTCAGCATCACTACTGCCAAGTTTGATGTCCTTGTATATATTACTTCACTGAGCCTCACAACACATATCTGAAAAATAATTTTTAAAAGGATGTTTGATCAAATGCATACCTTCTAATTTAGATGGAATGGATATATCATTTTTAAATGATTCCCATGCAGACAAGCCTTGTTGCATAGACTCTTTAGCCATGATAATCAACATATTTTGATATGATGGAACAAACTGATGTTGTATTGAAGGCAACCATTGGTCCTCAAACAATTCATACACTGTTCAATATGTGCTAGTCTCTATACTCTTCCATCATCTTTTTTTTAAGTGTGTTAGCTTCTTTCAGACTTTGACAACATTGCACTGTAAAATTACAGTAAATAGCTATAAAGATATATATCTATATAAATGAAATAATATAGAAACTACTCTCTTCTTTTCAAAACCTTAATCTGAAGTTGTAAAGGAGACTATTTGGTTTTTATTCTACAGTTTCCTCAATGATACATATATGCAGTTTATATTTTCCAAGGTGTATCAAGATGTATCTGCTCTTAAAATGCCACCACTAATTAAATTCTAGGACGTTCTTCAACACTTCATACATAGACAGTCCCCCATTATCTGCGGGGAATATGTTCCATGACCCCCCTCATTGGATGCCTGAAACCATGAACAGTACCAAACACTATATGTCCTATATTTTTCCTGTATGTGCATAGCTATGATAAAGTTTAATTTATAAGTTATGACAGTAAGAGAATCACAACAACTCATAGTAAAATACAATAATTATAACAATGTACTGTAATAAAAGTTACATGAATGTGGTCTTTTTCTCTCTCAAAGTATCTATTGTACTCACCTATTTTCAGAGTGAGGTTGACCACCAGTAACTAAAATCATAAAAAGCAGAACCATGGATGAGGGGGAACTACTATAACTGAACCCTATGCTGTTTCTATTCTCTCTTCTACCTAGATGGCATTTCTGTAGCTGGGCTTAGGGGCATTAGAGATTTGAAACTATAAGAAATAGTTTTAAAGAGACTGACATTCACTTTTCACATTTCAGAGATCACAAAAAGCTCTTATTTCTCAGTAGAGGTTGCAGTATCTTATGCTCAGGGACACTTGAGTATCCTGTTGAGGCTTGGCATTAAAACAAATTCATTGATGTTCTTCTGTGGAACTACAGGCTGGCCTTTTGTTTATTATTGTTATATTTTATTTGTATAGATATCCCGCCATGCTCTGTGCTATAAATAGTGATGTTTTTATTGTTAGTGCCCTACACTTAATAAAGCTGCAGTTTTCCTGGCAATTAATTGTGCTGACAATCAATGCAAGGCTGCAGGCAGTGTGTTTATGTGCTGAGCTTTTGATGAGTAAAACCCCAAGAAGTCAGGCTCACAGAATTAAATACACTGCTCAGACATAAAGTCACATTCTGTTCTTGGTTTGACCAAATGACAGTTGATTATAGACTGAGCCTAGGCCTGATTTTGCTTGCAAGGTGGAGAATATCTGGTCACCTTTAAGCAAGAAGGTTAGGCATTTATTTAGGGTAAAATAACATGAGAAAATTACTTTTATCTGTTTTTTCTCAACATGTAGTCTATTTTTGATAAAATTTATTTAATTTGAAGTGCCCTAGTAGCCTTTGGAAAGCTTTTATCTTTCCACTAGTTGTTAGGAAATAGTTTTTTGGTGGATCCTTCCAACTAAATTTACTCACATGACTTCCCTGGATTAAAGATGGCTGATGACTTTGTATTCTTCTATTTCCTTTTCTTCTTCCATGTACTAAACAACACCACTCTGTAACATATGACTTTTAACTCTACAACCCGACTCACTGGATGTTTAATCTTTGTACAGTAATCATGTCAATGACAGATAAAAGGCAATCAGTGATTGAAGTGAGAACAGATCCATTCAGTAAATAACAGTGTCTTTCTTGTTGTTCCGGTATCAAATCTATTTTAAAAATGTAAATGTAAACTCTTATTTTAACAAACCTCAAGTTATCCACAAGTTCTTATTGGTGCTTTCCTCAAAGGCTCATTTAGATAATAGTAGAACTCAGTTTTTCCTTATTAACACTTACAATAAATGGCAGATTGAAGGAGGGCAGCCAAAGGTGCACTAGAAAGATAACTGCAAGTATAAGAAATGTCCCATCCTCTTGCAAATTTTTCTTAAACAAACCCCATCAGATAATCATACACAGAATTAGATGTGTCCTGAAAAAGTTCATAACACAGAACTAGAGAAGGAGAAGAGTTGTGAAAAAGGCACAGAACTTTACTGGTCCTCTCACTTTTATCTCCCCAGGGAAAAAACAAAACAAAACAAAAAAAACCCTTAATTTGTGAGGAGAGAGGCAAATAAATACTGTTGTCCTAAGGACACTAGAGAAAATCTATTGTAGCTAGATGAAGGGAACAGGAGAAAAACCCTCTATCCATGGGAAAGGAATAGACTGTCTCCAAGGCCAAGGGAAGAAAGGGGCACTGAAAAAAGTCAGCTTTAAGAACCACAAGACATAATGTCTGCCTAAAGTTTTAACAGAACACAGAATGTCCACACCCCTCTCCCCACTGCCAAGCTAACAAACATCAAGTAGCAAGTAACTTGCACCAAATAAACCCTCCTTAATGTACAGTGCAAAGAGCAGATACAATCTGAGTGTGGAACAGTTATTTAAGCAAAAACAAAACAAACCAAAAACAAAACTCTCTTTGGCAAAGAAGCCACCACCCTAAACACAAGGTGTTGCTAAGAGAATTTGAAGTCTATAATGTGCTGAGTTTATACCTAGCTAGAACAAGCTGCAAAGCCAGCCTGTTTCTCAAACTCATACATTAAAGGGTTAGCTGAGATAGAGTTAAGACCATTTTCCTAAAAAGAAGTTTTTGCCACAGTCTTTACTGTCCTACACAGATGTCTAATTATCAGTAAAAAATCAGGTGGAGCACACAATATGGTAATAAGAAAATGACACAAACCAAAAGACAAAGTAATCATCGGAACTGGACAGAGATATTAAAGATGGTGGAACTATCTGACAAGAAATAGAAAAAACTATGATTTACTATGATTAATATGGGAAAGTCCCTAATGAAGAGAGTGAACAATAATCAAAAGCTTCTGAGAGAGCAAGAGGGAGAGAGAGAGAGAAAGTATAAGGAAGGAAATCAAAATGGTAGAAATGAGAAACACAAAAATGGTTATGAAGATTTCTCAGTGGACTCAACACAGCTGAGGAAAGAATCAGTGAACAGGAAGACAAGGCTATTAAAATTACACAAAATGAAACAAAGAAAAAAAGTTGTAAGCTAAAACAAGAATAGAGCATCCAAGCTCTGGAACAATCTTAAATGATCTAAAATATTTGCAAATAGGCCAGGCACGGTGGCTTATGCCTGTAATCCCAGTATTTTGAGAGGCCGAAGTAGGTGGATCACTGGAGCCCAGGAGTTCAAGACCAGCCTGGGCAACATGGTGAAACCCCATCTCTACAAAAACACAAAAATCAGCTGGGCATAGTGGCTCACAACTGTTTTCCCAGGTACTCAGGGGGCTGAGTCGGGAGGATCCCTTGATCCAAGGAGGTTGAGGCTGCAGTGAGATATGATTGCACCACTGTACTCCAGCCTGAGCAACAGAGTGAGACACTGTCTCTAAATAAAATAAAATATGTGTAAACAGAATTTGAGAATGTGATGAGTGAATGGGATAGGGGAAACATTTGAAGAGCTATTGGTTAAGATTTTTCCAAAATTAATGATAGAACTCAAAGCACAGATTAGAGAATACCAAACAGGTTAACTACTGTAATAAATAAAGATAAGATTTCAATTAAATTAAATTAAAAAGTAAAGTAAAATTAGGTGATAAAGGAAAAGGTAACACACATGAAAACATAAAACTAGGGAAGAATATTGAAGGTAGCCAGAAAAAAAAAAAAAAGTCACACTGCATGTAGAGGAACAAAGATGAGAATCACAGCAAACTTCTCTTTAGAAACAATGTAAATTGTAAGACAATGGAGGGCATCTATAAAGTGCTAAAGGAAAAAAATATCTCAGTTCAGTATTTTATATCCAGCAAAATATTTAGTAAAGTAGAAATATATTCTCAGACAAAAAAAAATGTTGTTTGAATTTAATGCTGACAGCTCTACTCTATAGGAACTGTTAAAGTTATTCAGAAAGTGAAATATGTTACCAGTAAAAAACTAAGATATATACAAAGAAATAAAGAGTAATTTACCTTTTTCCCATTTCTAATTGCTCAAAAAAGTCACTGACTCCCTATATGGAAATAGTAGGAATATATTATATGATATACCATATAATACATCTTCATGCTTTGCTGGTGTCTTACAATTGCCCATATCCTTAATGCTACTTTGGAAACTTGATAATAGATAAAACCACTGACATTTGTATGTCTGATCTGACAATCAAACACCTCAGAGAGAACAATGAGAAAGAATAGAAATAGAAATTTAACAATAATAAAAAAGATTCAAGATATATATGCCAATAATAACTAGAATTTTTGAACAGTCATGGTATACTAAGCAATGAATTAAAACTTTTTTAATCTTATGTCATCCTTGCTACCAGTGAATGATATAAATATTATTATCTCAATTTTACAGAAAAACAACAGCAAAACTAGGTCTTTTTTTTGTTTGTTTGTTTGTTTTCAGACGGAGTTTTGGTCTTGTTGCCCAGGCTGGAGTGCAATGGCGCGATCTTGGCTTACTGCAAACTCCACCGCTTAGGTTCAATCAATTCTCCTGCCTCAGCCTCCCAAGTAGCTAGAATTATAGGCATGTGCCACCATGCCTGGCTAATTTTGTATTTTAATAAGCACAGGGTTTCTCCCTGTTAGTCAGGCTGGTCTCGAACTCCTGACCTCAGGTGATCCGCCCTCCTCGGCCTTCCAAAGTGCTGGGATTACAGGCATGAGCCACTGAGCCTGGCTAAAACTGGATCTTAAAGAGTTAGGTGACTGGCTTAGAATCACACGAGTAAATGTCATAACCAGAACTCAAATCTAGCTCTGAATGACTCCTATGCCCCCTCATAATAGAAGCAGTATATCATTAAGAAAATGTCAGTGTACTAAAAAAAGAATATGTAAAAATACAAATAAGTGAAAATACAAAAATACTTCATCCATAAAATTGAAAAAAAATTTAAAAACCTAAAATTTGAGAGAATACTAACATTTAGCAGAATATTTTTAGCAATATGCATGGTGATAACATACATCAAGAGCCTAAAAAATGGATAAAGAAATTTGATCCATAATCCTAGAGATTTACCCTTAAGGAAACATCAAAGATGTTTTATAAGTATATATTTTGTGAAATTATTTATTTAAAAATCTGAAGAAACTAAACTTTGCATACTATAAAATTGGTTCAGTGAATCCTAGTACTTCTGATACTTTTAACCTTTAAATGTTAATGATGTTAACAAAATTGTTTAGCAAAAATATCAGACAACAAAGCAGCCCATATTGTTTGATTTCAAATTTACGTGTGTAAATGCTACATACTTATTTTTTTTGAGACAAGGTCTTGCTCTGTTGCCCAGGCTGGAATGCAATGGTGTGATCATGGCTCACTGCAGCCTCACCCTACTAGACTCAATCAATCCTGCCACTTTGGCCTCCTGAGTGTTTGGGACTACAGGAATGTACCACCATCATGCTAGGCTAATTTTAAAATTTTTTTAGAGATAGGGTCTCACTATGTTGCCCAGGCTGGTCTTAAACTCCTGGACGCAAGGGATCCACCTGCCTCTGCCCCCAAAGTGCTGGGATTACAGACCTGAGCAACCATGGCTGGTAAAATGCTACATTTTAATATTTAATATATGTATGCATGCATAGAAAATTGCTAGATATTTATATAGTAGTATTAATGGTTAATAACCATTGACAATGTGATCAGGTGTTATTTTTTATATTGTGTTTTTATACATTTTATAATTGGTCTATGGTAAAAATGCTTTTTGAATTAAAACAATTCTTTTGCATATATATTTTTAAAAGCCGAATTTCTAAAGAGAAAGTGTGGGCCATAGTGTTAAAACTTAGAATCCATTTTTACTCTAATCAATTTTGTAAATACAATAAAAGTTTAATATACAAACTAAAAAGTTTCATGCTACTGCTAGATTTTATAGCTCTTAGTGATATGAAAATCCACAAAAATTTTAATTTTTAAGTTATCAGTAAATATTTCATGAGAAAAGATTAAGATTTATATTTGTAGAAAACAAAGAATATTGTGGAAGTAGTAAGAAGAATGCTTGTTCATTCCCAGTTAAGGTCCGAGAGAAGACTAGTCATATCGAAGCAAGAAGATTTTTGAAAAGAGTATGTGCAATGTTGTTGACTAGATCATGTGAGAACATTGTATTGCAATATGGCTGGGACTGATTCTGATTGAAATATATAGTGACAAGGAAGTGACACAATCCAACTTGTGTTTTAGGAAATTTAATCTGCTTATGGTATGCTGAATTAAAGTGGAGCTTCTTTTTCCTTAAAAAAAAAAAATAAGAAATTGTGTCAGTTTATATCCTCTGAGGAGTAGACTAAATATGTAAGATGTTTATTGGGGAAATAGTTGTGAAACAAAGAAGATGATAACCAGCATAGGCATGAAGACCTCCATGTCATGGTGAAGCTCTGCCTGTCTGTGAACAAGTTTTATAGTAAAGCTCAGGTCTGAGAAAGTTTCGGCCAAGCTGATCAGGAGTCCTCAGATGAAAGCTGCTCATCAGAGAATCAACATGGGGCAGGAGTGGTCAGATTCTAATACCCCTGTAGGGGCCAGTCTTTGGCTGGGACCTCCCAGGAGAGGTGTGGACTTCCGTGAATGCTGTGGTGAATCCAAAGTCATGGCAGCGGGAGGATTCCAACCAGCTATGCTCCCACAGCTAAACGGGACACCTGCATACCTGCTGCAGTCTCCTCGTGCTACAGAGATCCATTTTTACACCTATATATGGGTGGTTATTCCATGATTCTGGGGGCCATTATTCCTAGGAGAAAATTTAGAAGAAGGATTTTATTGGCTAGTAGGTTGAATTACTCCTCTTCTAATTACAAATTCCTTTTATCCTAGCTTGTTACTTTGCAAGTCTTAATAGCTTACCAGGGAGTGTGTTCCAAATCTTCACTCCTGAGAAGTCTAAGCCTTAGGTAATTATATCTTTCTCAGTCTCAGGTCGTTTCATGTATCTATTTATAATTAGTATAGGGCAAGGGAGTACAGGAGGCACTCACATGGATCGCCAGGCTTTCACATGTATCCTCCCAACTCTATTGTATAAAAGCAATTCTATCTCCTTGTGCTGCCCAGTCAATTTAGCATGCCACGATGGTCAGTCTTTCATGTCTATGGATTCTTGAGCATAAGGAGTCCAAAGAGCCCAGGTAGCGGCTGTAGCTTGTAATTCAATGAAACTTGTGCTGTGCCCCTGGCAAAAGTACACACTTGTTGATGAGCAGGACTTCTAAACCTGCAGAGCCTAGAGTTGTGGGAATGTGAGTTATAGGAATGAGAAGCTCAGTGACAGTCAGAAGAAGATTGTGAATGATAATGATGGGGGTGACTCCTTTCCTGGAATCACCTGTTTCTATTTGGGCCCTTCAAGAAGAAAATGCCAAGACTAAACTAGATGTGCAAGAGATTTCCAGGGTAATGCTTCTAGAGGATAAACAGAGAAGAAACAGGAGTAGGCAAAGAGAGGCTTCACATCTCAATTGCAATGGAGAGAAAAATTGGATTAAGGGTCTCAGAGTGCAAGTATAGCTTTAGCCAAGCCAATGGAGAGCCCCATAGCCAAAGTTGCCCATTAGAGGCGTCCCATATCAAGTAGAATTGGACGGGTGAGAATTCTCAGGTGGCTGAGAGTTCTACTACTGTCTGCCACCCCCTGCCATACTAAGTTGTTGACTGAAAGCAGCAAACTGGAAGTGGCCTTGCATGTGCATGGGGTGGGTCTAAAGTTGTAGCATCTGCAGACTGTCAATCGGCTATGCATCCCAAGCAGTTTCTCTTAAACAGAAATATAAGCAGTTCAGCTCACCTCCAAGACTGGAGAAAAAGGGAAGTTTTTTTTCAAAATATTATGGTAATTCAGGGGAAAGAAAAATGGTCTTGCATTGATTGCACATGTACAATTTGACTTATAGAGGTAAAGGGACTACTTGAGATACATTTACACTGTGTAAAATATTCTAAATATGGAAGTTTCAATCCCTATGCCATTGTGAAAATTGTGTTTTCATATATACCTGGCAAGCAAAAAGTGTTATTGTCTTTATACCAGATGTATACAGGCATGCATCACTTAATGACAGGAATATGTTCTGAGAAGTGCCTCATTAGGCAATTTCATAGTTGTGTGAACATCATAGAATGTATTTACAAAAACCCAGATGGTTTAGCCTACTACAGACCTTGGCTACAAGGCATCTGACCACCATTGTACGTGTAGTCTGTCATTGACTGAAATGTTATACGACTGATATGGTTTGGCGCTGTGTCCCCACCCAAATCTCATCTTGAACTGTAATCTCCATGTGTCGAGGAAGGGACCTGGTGGGAGGTGATTGGATCATAGGGGCTGTTTCCCCTGCTGTTCTCATGATAGTGAGGGAGTTCTCAGGAGATCTGATGGTTCAAAAGTGGCAGTTTCCCTCGCAGATGCTCTCACTCTCTCTCCTGCTTCCAGGTAAGAAGTGGCTTTCTTCCTCTTCACCTTCCACCATTATTCTAAGTTTCCTGAGGCCTCCCCAGCCTGTGGAACTGTGAGTCAGTTAAACCTATTTTGTTTATAAATGACCCGGTCTCAGGTAGTTTCTTTATAGCAGTGTGAAAATGGACCAATACAATGACACAGGACTGTATACACAAACGTGTGAGATAGCCTCAGGGTGCTAAAGTTGTCTATATTCATGATCGTATTTTCTGTTTGTGTATTTTATTATTTAAAATACTATCTGAATGTAAATAGAATAAAATTTTACTTTTCTGTACAGATTTTATTTACTTCAAAAATATTTTAGTGATATTTGCTCTGGGGATATTCTTTTGCACTTTTTAAAAATTGTCAGTCAAAATCTATGAAGAACATCACTAACCATATTTGTCAGTTTTTACAAATATTTTACTTTACTTTCTTTGTTGGTAGAGAAGCTGCCTAAGTACTATAAAAATTGTGTGGGAGCTAGACATACAATATATATTGACTGACTGATATTTGCATTTGGATTTATTTATATGAGATGAGGTCAAGGATGTTTGAATATTAGTGTGCTGACACTAATCTACAGAACCACTCGTAATAGAATTCTTATAGACTGAGCATTTTTAGAAATTTCACTCACTCCCAACCTTGATGAACTGTCATAATAATTGATAGTATTAACGGAAATAAATAGCCCAAATTTGGCTCACTCTCAAAACGACCCTGTTTCAACTGACACAGATGAGGAATAAGGTTATTTCACGTTGCCCCAACGAGGTCAAGGCTTAAAGGAAAGCGTTGGCTTGTGCCTTTAATTTGATCCTGCAGACAAGTGGATGAATCGGCTTTGTCAGTCTCTTTCTCTTTGGCATGGATACCAATAACCTTGCTTCACGTTCTTGTTTCTCCTAGAGGGAAGGATTTTGGCAGAATACTGCTTACTTTTACAGTTAGAAAAGTTACACAGTTTAAGGAGGGAACAGTAATTACAAGCCATTAAACTCAGAAGGCCATCGGCATAGACGAACATTCTGAAGAGGACACAGCCTTCAAGTTCAGTAAAGGATGATTACCAGAGCATTTTAGTAGAGAGCTGGTGAAGGAGAGGAAGAAATAACTCTGGAAATGTGCTAAGGCAGCAGACCTATGAAAATGCAGTTAGACACGGCAGTGACTACATTGATTATGCCAGGAATGATTTAGCAGGGGTGTTTCACACTTGCCATTAAACGAAGTGCCATAATGGGGTTTAAAATGTACTCAGATTCTACTTGCTATATCCAGTTTAAACCATAGAGGTGTCACTTACATTGTCACTCTTTGTTGGTTTGTGGGAAATTCTCTAGCCTTTTGTGACTGGACTGCTTTTCCTCTTAGATCCAGATTCAATGATTGCAAAAATTTGTTTTCTTCCTTGTCAATTCATGACTGTCTTTTGTTAAAAACACATCTTGAAACTTTCCTGATTTAGTTGCGTTCAATTATTTCCCTTCAATATCTTAAACACTGCATAAATAATATTTCTGACATTGGTTTGAAGGGAAGTTTAAAATATATTATTATTATATAGTACATATACAAATATACATAAAATATATATTACATATAAAATATATTTTCATATATTATATATAATTTTATATATTATAAAATTCTATTACATGTATTATATAAAATATTACATATGATACATTTACATATAAAATATATATTATATGTAATAAATATGTAATACATAATGTACAACATATGTTTTTATGTTGATATAAAAATTTCATAATAAATAATATATTTTTAGATTATGATAAGGATATAATCACCTTTATAAATAGATTGTTAGTTCTCACTAAGCAAGCATTTTTTATTTCTTTGGTATACTTCCATAAACATTCAGTCTGAATGTTTCAGTCATTCATCTGAATACAGTACAGATAGTCAGACGGCAAGCCTTTTCAACAGTAGGGCATTTATTTCTGAAACAAATGACAAAAAAAAGAAAAAATTGAAATACCCTATGTGTGTAGGGTGTTTTCTCACTCAGTTGAAAAGAGAATGTTACAACATTTTTTTTTTTTTTTTTGCATTCTTATAAGAGTCTGCTCTCCATGTATTTTCTAGGATAAAAAAGCAATTGGAATTCCACTCCACCATCAAGTTAGAAGTTGATTACTTTATTGAGATTACGTGACAAAGTCTGATAATGTTTGTTAGAACAGAATTAAATAAATAATAATATGAAGTAGTGATAGAAAATGTGGTATTTTCAATTGTCACCTGTTGAAGCCCCTGTATTTTTTTTAGCAACTTTTCAACTTCAGAATAAAATTCTGTAATACCTGATGCCATCCATGTTGCTACTCTTTGCTTCTTAACACCATTCCTAATCAGAATACACCTATATGGGTGGTATTCAAATGACTTAACCATCCATAAGCTTACTAATTGTATTAAATTTCTATTGCTGCTATAGCAAACTACCACAAATTTAGTGGCTTAAAAACCCAAACTTATTATCTTGTAGTTCTGGAGATCAGAAGTCCAAAATCAGGGCTGAGCTCCTTCCAGTGGATCTAGGAAAGGTCTGTTTCCTTGCCTTCTCTACCTTCCATAGCTGCATTCTTTGCTTTGCTTGGCTCCTGGTCCTTTCCTCCATCTTCAAAGCCAGGAGGGTAGCATCTTGCTTCAGTCAACGTATTGCCTCTTCTTCTTGAATCTATAGTACAATTTCCCCCTATCTCTCTTTTAGAAGGACACTCATGGTTACATTTAGGACCCACATAGATAACCCAGAATAAACTCTCCACTTACTGATTCTTAATTTAATCACATCTGCAAATACATACACAGTAATATAGGACCTGGATATTTTGGGGGGCCATTATTCAGTCCTACCATTCTAAGTAATGTGTTGCACTTTACAAATTTTACCTTAATTCATAAGTAATTGTAGCAATACTAAACATTTTAGGCATTGTGGTGGGATAGCAGGGAGATACATTTTTGTTCAGAGAGTTGGAGGCTACTTTTCAGGACCCTTCAAATTACATCACTTTAGTCACTGCCTTACTTGCCAGTGTGAAATGTTCTTTGGTGCTTGACCTGGACAATAGACCTAGCTTTAACTTTTTCAAATGTTCATCACACACACTGCATGTATTTTCTATTCCCACTAGAACTGTAAAATTTGGATATTTCTGGGTAGTCTCTCGCCCCTCTTCCCTATGTATAAGCTTTACTGTAATTATGTAAATTTTCTTAGCTTTCAAGTTCTTCGGGATATGGAGTCAACAACTCCTTTAGTGTAAAAGGTGAATAAAGCTCTATGTAAGAGGTATGCATATATATAATAGATAAAATGTTTATTTAGTTTCCTTATCACAAAAGAGGACTTAAAGTTATCATATTAGCAAACCATTGTCTGTTTTACTGATTATATTAGCAGACAAATTTATTATGAGATTTACATAATTTAACAACATCCTTCTTGCAAAACTAGTTTCACTAACCCATATGATGTAAATTGTAAACTGTGACCATTTAATTGATGTAATAGAGATTAACTCTTTTCACGAACACGTCAGAAATTGCATTTTTCCCCCGTGTAGCAAGATTTCTAAAATAATTTTTTAAAAATATATGTTAAAAAACACTATTTTTCAGAGTAAGTTTAAAAAAAAAAAAAAAAAAAAAACCACGTTGCAGGGGTAGCTCATACCTGTCATCCCAGCACTTTAGGAGGCCAAGGCAGGAGAATTGCCTGAGTCCAGGAGGTTGAACCAGCCTGGGGAACATAGTGAGACCCTGTCCCTAAAAAACAACAACAAAAAAGTTATTTGGAAATGGTACTATGTGCCTGTAGTCCCAGTTACTTGGGAGGCTGTGGTAGGAGGATTGCTTGAGCCCTGGAGGTAGAGGCTGCAGTGAGTCATGATGATGCCTGTGCCCTCCAGCCTGGGCAACAGAGGAGACCCTGTCTCAAAAACAAAATTCAAAAAGCAAAAACAACGAAATGCCTACAATGAATCAAAGCTATATAGGCTGCGTTGGTGGTATAGTGGCTAACATAGCTGCCTTCCAAAACTATATAGGAAAATAATTGTGAATGTTGAAATATGTAAAGCAGTTAAAGTACTCAATATATACAAGAATCATAAAGAATATATTTATCACTTATGAAAAATGTGATGAAAGAAAATGTTACCTCCGTGGTAGAGAGAGGAAAACAGCACAAATGTAAAATATTTGGAAGCCAAATGAAAAAAAAAATGTTAACTGAAAAACCAAACTCTTTAGAACATTTTGAAGAGGTTTATTCCGAGCCAACATGAGTAACTGTGGCCCACAGAAACAGTCTCAGAGAGTCCCAAGAAAGCATACAAAAGACAGTGGATTAGAGTTTGGTTTTATACATTTCAGGGAAACAGGAGTTGCAGGCAAAGAACTAAATCAGTATATGGAAGGTATACATTGGTTTAGCCCAAAAAGGCAGGAAATAGTGAAGCAGGGGCTTACAAATTACAGATGGATTCAGAGATTTTTTAAAAATATACATTGACTAAAGGAACAAAATTGTGTCTAAACACTAGGAGTTAGCAAAAAAGAATGGTTAAGTTAAGATAAAAATGCTATGTCAGAGTCAACCAAATACAACCTGTTCAGCAAGATTGTTCACATACAGGCATGACTTAACCCTTGCCTTGCATGGCCTTAGGTCTTATTAATAATTTGGTATCTTATTGCCAAAAATAATCTATTTTATCAGTCTTATCATCTCTATTTTCACATTAATTCTGGTCAGTTTTGTCTAAATTTCAAAGGGGAGTGGTTACAACGAGGAGTATCTGATCTGCTTGCCTGTCATGGCCAGAAACTCAGTTCTTAAGGTTTCTCCGGGGTCACCTTGGCCAAGAGGAGGTCTGTTTATTTGATGGGGACTTAGGATTTTATTTTTAGTTTGTAAGAGAAAAGGCAACATTGATTCAAATGGTCAGTGCATCATTCATCTTTTAAATGAAAATTGCACAGTTATTCTTTCTGTTTAAAGCAGAGAACTTATGAGCACATATCTCTAGAGATACATGAAGCAAGAATTAAAGCTAACCAACTTGGAGAGTTTAAATACAAATCTGCACAAGGTAGTGGGCTGAGTCCAGTGAATTGTTGAGACCTCCCCGCCAGCCATTTTTAAACTCATTAACTCTAGAATGACATGGAGACTACTGGACTATTAAGAGTATAGTGATATGTACATTTTAATTACTTTAATAACCAGAAGACCTGAGTCTATTGATCTGTACATTCAGTAGAAACCTTAAAGCATAGACCTTGACTGTTTAATGAACTTCAGTTGCTGAAAGTAAGTTATGTTTATTAAAACCTCAGAATCTATACTGAAACAACTAAGAGCCACTTGAAGGAATACTTTTTTGGAACTTATTTTTAAAATGTGTTATGAGTAAAATATAGGAACCACTTGATTAAAATATTTTAGGGTATTACTTTTCAACAATAATTATTGGAACTTAAGTCCTCTTCCTTCATTAAAATAATTAGTGCCTCTCAGTTAAAGTGCTTGGGTCTCTAACTATTTTGTTATGTAACAGGATCTCCCCATATAATGAGGGTCAGTTTTAGCCAAAGTTTTCCATAATGATTTGTGTAAATAAGAGATATAGTCTCTATGTAAATAATGTCTATTCCTCCTAATATCATAGTATACAGCTTTATAGATGATATATTTGCAAATATTATTTCATGTAGTTAGACATTACTTAGAATAGCCACAGATTTTTAGAAACGACAATACCACTCCCTCGCTTCTCATGCACATAGGAAAGTAGAAGGGTCTTACACTGTTGTTATTAATATTGTAAGCAGAATATTTGTTCAGAAATTATAAACATTGGTTTGTATTATTCTTTAGTGCTTTAGCATTAGAATTTTGATGCTCTAATTTCTTATACAAAATATGCATTCCCAAAATAAATCTTTTGTATTAAGAAATTGTAACAATCAAAGATTTCACTTCTGTTTTCAATGACTCATGTATGCATATTATTTAAATGTAAACTACCATTTTTATGAATGAGTGGTCATCTCATATGTTTATAGATTGAGAAACAAATATTGATTGTTGTCCTTCATTCCATGTGTTTCAGACTTCCACAGTGTTACTCTGGGTAAGTAAATCTCTACTTACTGCACAGTTCTATCATTGCTCTATGGTTCCTTTTATATGACCAGGTTGTGTAGATTGAGCAAGTGTGGGACTTGTACTTAGGTTTTAGTTTGTTTTCATTTGAACAAATGTCTTTATATTTTAAAAATAATTCCATTAAGTTTTTAAAATATAATATGCTAAATACAAAAATTTAAATAACATAGAACCAAAAGAATTAATAAAAAGTAATATACTATAAAAAATACATACTATGCAAACATAACCACTTGGTGTACATGATTCTGGATATTAATAGAAGAATAAATATTTAAGAGAAGGACGAGATGGTAATATTGCAAGAATGGGATTATGCTATAGGTTTCTATTTTAATAAAATGTTATACTTCAAATTAATTGATTTCAACAGAACTAGAAAGTAATTTAATTGGCACAATTGATGAATACACAGTTTTGCAAGAAAGATTCCATTTTGATACCATGATTCTCATAGTTGATTAGCCTCAATGCTGTATATAAATGGTTCTCATAGAGACATATTTTCCACAGCAAAACTCTTTTTTTTTAGCACAAAATAGTTTTATTTCAGAAAGGACTTACTGGGAAATTTTCTTGTTTGTTTCTTTTATACAGAAAGGACCATCTGGCTGGGTATTATTTTTTTAGTGTCATTTATTTTCCTCTTAAAAATATTGTTTAACGGTAGCATAGTATTGGAGATTATTGTAAAAATGTTTGATGCCAAGTAAATTAATTTTTATTCTGTATGACATATTTTTAACGTAGACATACATGAGTCCCTTCCTTTGTCTTTGTCAGTAATTAAATTTATGTGAATAGATTATATTGTTGATAGGTCAGAATCAATTTTTTTCTATACATAGTATGCCATTATGATAGGTAAATTTGTTTCTTGGGGGAGAAAACATTTCTTTCATTACATATATAGATATCTGATTTTCTACTAATTTCAAATATCTTTGTTTTTATTTTTAAACTTATTTTTAACAGACTTTTGGTGGAGTTTTCAGGATTTTCTATATATTGTCTTAGTCTATTCTTAAGTCTCTATAAAGAAATACCTAAAGTTGGGCAATTTATAAAGAAAAGTGATTTAATGGGCTCACGGTTCTGAAGGCTGTGCAGGAAGCATGGTGCTGGCATCTGCTCAGCTTCTGGGGAGGCCACAGGAAGCTTACAATCATGGTAGAAGGTGAAGGTGGGACAGGCACATCACATGGCAAGAGCAGAAGAAAGAGAGAGGGAGGGAGGTGCCACACACTTTTAAACAACCAGATCTCATGAGAACTAATTTACTATCATGAGGACAGCACCAAGCCATTCCTGAAAGATCTGGCCCCATGACCCAAACACCTCCCACCTCCGTGGTGGAGATTACATTTCAACTGAGATTTGGAGGAGCAAACATCTAAACGGTATCATATATGATCATGTCATCTGCAAACAGAGACAATTTTACTTCTTTCTTTCTGATTTTGATGCCTTTGTTTTTCTTGTCTAATTGCTAAGTCTAGACCTTCTGGTAATATATGGAATAGAAGTGGTGGGAATGAGAATCTTTGTCTTATTCCTAGAGGAAAACCTTTCCATTTTTCAATATTGAATATGATGTTAGTTGTGGACTTGTCACATATGGTTTTTATAATGAAGTACATTCCTTCAATACCTAATGTATTGAGAGTTTTTAATCACAGAAGTATGTTAAATTTTTTATGTCTCCATTTGAGAAATATCTATCCAGGTCTTTTGCCTTTTTTTTTTTTTTTTTTTTTTTTTTGAGACAGGGTCTTGTTCTGTCCCCCAGGCTGGAGGGCAGTGGTGCGATCTCTGCTCACTGCAAGCTCCGCCCCTGGGTTCACGCCATTCTCCAACCTCAGCCTCCCAAGTAGCTGGTACTACAGGGGCCTTCCACCACACCTGGCTAATTTTTTGTATTTTTAGTAGAGACAGGGTTTCACCATGTAAGCCAGGATGGTTTTGCCCATTTTTCAGTCAGATTATTGTTGTTATTATTTTGCTATTGAGTTGAATTCCTTATATATTCTGGTTATTAATTTCTTGTTAGATGAATAGTTTACAAACATTTTCTTTCATTCTGTAGGCTATTTTCACTTTGTTGAGTGTTTCCTTTCCAGGCATAAGCTTTTCAGCTTGATGTAATCCCATTTGTCTATTTTTGGTTTTGTTGTCCGTTCTTTTTAGGTTTTACACAAAAGTCTTCACCTAGACTAATGTCCTGAGTTGTTTCCTGAATGTTTTCTTCCAGTCGTTTCATAGTTTCAGGTCTTAGATTTAAGCCTTTAATCAACTTTGGTTTGATTTTTTATATGGTGAGAGAGGTTCAGTTTCATTCTTCTACATGTGGTTATTCAGCTTTCCCAACACCATTTACTGAAGATATCATCCTTTCCCAGTTGTATGTTCTTGGCCCTTTTGAGGTTTTAATTTCAACAATAGGCAATAACATCTTTCTTTTGGATATGTCTCTTGCTGCATCAATTTTAAATAATGTAATTGAATATATGACAGAGTTAAATGTGATATTAATACTAATGTTTCAAATCCTGTTTATGTGGTAAATTTTGATGTAACTATAACGAGAATTCTGAGGTTAGTAGCACTGTATTTTTCATGGAAACTGAAACTTCTATGTGAAATTCAGCAAGAATCTAAGATGAGCAATAAGTATGATTTATTTTCTATAGTAGATGTAGTTAACGGGAGACAACACAGGAATACATCATTTACAGTTGAGAAAGGAAATAAAATATGACTCTCTATATATTGTCTTCTGGCTCACCCATTAAAAACTCTAGTCTAAACATATGGACCATACCACAGAAAAATATAATTTTGTCTCTTTGAAATTCACATATGGAACATTGAACTTTTTGTTTACTCCTGCTATTTAAATTTAAAGGACAATATGAACAAATTATTAGACTGCTTTAAGAGCCCTATTCTACTTTTTTATTGTATATACTGTGGTCAAGGATTTCAAATGCATTTGGTGTGGAAAATAAAACTGGACAACTTTAGTATGCATAAGCTGACTGGCTCCAGGGGAAAGCAACCCTGAAATGTATTCCACACACTGAAAGGATTTTAAAGGACTTCGGCTTCTTTCAGCATCACAAAGCTTTCCTTCTTGTCTTGAGCAGTTTGACTTGAGTCTATAAGCTTTATGTCAAACAAACTGGAACAAAATTTTGTATATCTAAGAAAAAACATCTTTTATTCAAAATGTTACATATAGTATTTCTAATTCTTCACCACTGCAGTCTCCTCCTTTATTCCCAATGCACCTGCCTTCTCTCTTTATAAGTATGATGAGGTTTCCAGGTAGACCACTCACTGTTGCTCCCCCTCTCTTTCAGGAATTCTTTATGCTAGCCAAATTGAGAATAACTTGTTGGTCTCAGAAAATGCCAAATATTTTCCCCTTTCTGCATTCTGTTTTTCTTTCTTTGTCCTACCTGAAAATGCACAAATTCAAGAGAGAGAGAAAAAAATGGCTATGTAGATAGCAATGCAAACACAATTTCTCAGATAACTTCAACTGCTAAATGTTTAATGTCAGTAATATCAACAGAATAAACTTTTAAGTGCCTTGATTATTTCAGAAGTGTTCACTTTTAAATGAACAAATACTGGTCTAAGTATAATATACTAATCTGTATCCATTAAACCAAAACACCTGTAAAATAATGAAGATTTATTTTTCTTCTCACAATGCCGGAGTAACAGTTCTACATTTAACAAACAACTGTTAAGTTCTAACATAATTTTAGTAATTCAAAATTTTCAATGGCTAATCTGAATTTCACTGTACTATTAATATCAAGATTCATTGAATTTTCTTTATTAGATAATAAGCTCTATGCAGGTAACTTTCCACAGAGTTTAACATAGTTGACATACAAAAATTTAATTAATTTAGTTTAGTTGAAGGCAGTTACTTTTTGTTTTACATAGTATGAGATTGGTGCAAAAATAATTGAGGTTTTTGAAATAGCAAAAACTGCAGTTACGTTTGCACCAACCTAATAGTATAGACAGGGAAAAAATAAGGGATAAAAGAAAAATAAGCATGTTTTAAATCATTACAATAATCATTTTCCTTCTTCTTTTTTTTTTTTTCTGAGAAGCATAAGAGCCAGGAATCTATTATCACCCAACCCAAAAATAGAAGTTTAAAGGTGAAAGTTGAGGGGAGTTAAGTTGCCTTGAAGCCTTGCTCTGTGTTTAGCACAGGCTCTTGCTCTGATGATTTGCTAGCATGCAGCCCCTAACTTATGCCTGTGGCTGCCTTTCTTGTAATATGCACATTCCATTTCATAATCGGATGGATTTTTCAGGTCCTGCATGTGGAGAAAATGACTCCATTTCTCATGTGGTCTACATCTCTTGTACCTTATAGTACTCACTTGAGGCAGGCAATAATCATCCAGAGTGTGTAGCTGAATGAGGACATCAGCTGTGTTTTAGATCTATAAATACCAGAGAGCAACCTTTCTCATACATTTGAAGCTCAGTGTGGCAAGTTGAATTCAGAATAGCCTCACAAATCATAGCATTTATTTCCAAAATGGAAGATTAAACTAATCCAATATTCGTTCCCAAAGATTTGATGATACTTATTCTGATTTTTCTTTAATTTATTTGGATATAACAACAAATAATTTTCTATGTGTTACTTTGTCTCTGAAAAGCTTTTAACATGACAAAGGTTAATTTTTTTTTGTTACTTCTTGAAACATGTTGGTTATGGATATTTAAGATATTTACTTTTGAAGAAGACTCAATGTGATACATAGATGAGAACATTTAATAATCAATTTAGGTGTGTTACTAGAATTAATTGTAATACATCTTTATTTTAATGGTAATAATGGAATTTTACATGTAAAAGTATAACAATTAGTCCCAGAATTCCACTTTTATATTATTGAATAAAATGTTTTAATATGTTCCTAATTTAGATATCTCATCTGAATTTATTTCTCCCCTACATGTTCCTGAGATTTTTATAAAAATAAATCTCTTAGTGTTTTTAGGCTTTGCATATTTATTTCAATTACTTTCTAGTCTATTCGCTATACTTTTGTTCCTTTAACCATTAATTAAACATATCAACTCTTTTCAATTTCTAAAACACAGTATCTGATACATCCCCTTCTGTTTCACTAATCATACAATAAAGGAATTCACCTGGTTTTCTCTGCAAAACAATAACAAGTGCTGAGGCTTGATGTATTGTTTTGTTCTGCTAGGTTGTCTAATAATATGATAAACTTCTTTCAGCCTTGAGATAAGATGGAAGAAAAATGAAAGGTCTGGAAACACGGCAGCACTGGGGAATATAAAAAGTCACATCAGAATTGGAATTTTGAGACACAACTGAGAAAGCTTGAATCTATTTACTAAGAATTGCTCAAAGGAAATACAAAAACATTGTGGGAAATACGTATCTCACTGTATATTGAACACATTTTCTAAGTTGGAAGAACTTGACAGGTTACACCCATATTCTTTTCTTTTCAGGAGCAACAGGGTTTTCTATTGTCATTGTAACATAAACATCCTGTCTTTCTTTTCCTGATTTTTATCTCTTCAATTGGTGCAATCCAGATGAAATAATTAGAAATACCTGAGGAAAGGGACTCTTTGCCCATCAATCAACACCTTTAGTGAATACCTTCTTAATACCTCACTGCCTTGTAGAGACAACATTCTCTACCTCAAGAAGGTGCCATCTAGTTATTTCACAGAAAACTTTAATCATATTTGCATTTTCCATGTAGAATGATCAAAATTAGTGGACTGGGTTTGTGTATCAAAGTAATTAAATTTGCATTGATAATTTTTGTACTTTAAAAAATCTTATTTCCTTTCTTCCTTATAGCTTATCTAAATCTTACTTTTATTCCCCTTTATCCTTTATCCCCTTTTCTTTTCTTTTTTTTTTTTTTTGAGACGGAGTCTTGCTCTGTTGCCCAGGCTGGAGTGCAGTGGCGCGATCTCGGCTCACTGCAAGCTCCGCCTCCCGGATTCACGCCATTCTCCTGCCTCAGCCTCCTGAGTAGCTGGGACTACAGGCGCCCGCCACTGTGCCCGGCTAATTTTTTGTATTTTTAGTAGAGACGGGGTTTCACCGTGGTCTCGATCTCCTGACCTTGTGATCCGCCCGCCTCGGCCTCCCAAAGTGCTGGGATTACAGGCGTGAGCCACCGCGCCCGGCTTATCCCCCTTTCATTACTCTGGGACACCCACCATTTGAAGTCCATTTTTTGAACTCTGTGTTATCCACTTACAGATCTCTCTCCCTATCATCTGCTTCTTAAACATTCTTTCACTTTTCTCACAGCCAAAAATTTCTCAAGAAAATAATAAAATGAAGCTGATTTTGCCACAACAAAATAAATATGGTTTGATATCAGGTAAGTCCATTTTGTTGCTCACATGATTATTTCAACTTTTTTCTATACTCCTAAAAATGTCTATACAAAGATGAATAAGACTTATTACCTTCACTCAAGGACCTCTTAATATGTTAGCTGAGATAGATGTATCTTTGTAGAATTATAATGGAGTCAAGTAAAGGCCAAAAGAAGAATCCATAATTAAGAAAGGAGAGACTTCATTGAGTATGTACTTATCTACTAGAGTTTTATAGGATAATTTGGGAAGAATGGGAAAAGGCCTTTGCACATAGGAAAGAGTTTGAGCCCCTTTTCTCTCTCTTCTTCCTCTGCATTTTATCTTATACCTCTCTGACTTCTCTAAGACAAAGGGTGGTAAATTTTACCCACAGGCTAAATTGGGCCTATCAACTTTTTTTTTTTTCAAATAAAGTTTTATTAGAACACAGCTTTGCTTATGCTCTAGGAAAGTGTCAAAATAATGCTGCTCAACTTTTTCCCTTGTATTTTCAATCTGCATTGATTTAATGCCATATATAAATATTACTTTTGATGGACATTTAGTTTCCTGTCTTTTAACATTATGGTTAGTGTTTTCTCTATTCCAACAAAATAATCCTTGATCTTGATATAATTGTAAAGCTGTGGTCTTTCCTCCACAGTATTAACAACTGAAATACTTCTGAAATTCCAGCTGCTTTATAGGAGGTCAATTGTGAAGAGATAATGAAATCAACAGAATCGTATCAAGAGATGATGCAGATATTGGAACTATCACAGTTTTTGGACCCATATGCAATGAACAATTGGAAATGTAGATAAATTTAAAGAAAAACTATCATTTGCAATATTATAAAACACATGACAAGAATAAATCTGACTAAACATGAAAGATGTTTAAGATAAAGACAAAATATTGATGAGAGCAATTAAAGACACTTAACAATGGAGAGATATACTGTGTTAATGTATCTGAAAACTCAGTATTATTAGGATGGCATTTCTTCTTGAACTGCTTATAGATTCAATTTAATTTCTATCCAAACACTAGCATGTTTTTAAAATGAATATTGGCAAATTAATTATAATATTAATATACAAATGCAAACAACTTAAAATAGCAAAATGAGCTTTGAGAAAGGAAGTGAGAAGGCTTACAGTATCAGGAGTTAAGTATTACTGTAAATCTACAGTAATCATATTGGCATAAAGATAGACATATGGAACAACAGATAAGAATGAAGATGCCATATACAGAAACACACACACACACACACACACAAACACACACCATTGGTCACTAGATTTTCAACAAATGTGCCATGATACTTCAATGGAGAAATAATATTCTTTTCAACAAATGATATTTGAACAATTGGACATTACTATACAAATAATATATTTTTTAAAAACTCAATTTTTCATGTACTCGATTGTACATTATATATAAAAGTTAACTCAACCTGGATCCTATAACTAAATCTAAGAGCTAAAATTATAAAATTTATTAAGGAGAAAATACAGGAGAAAATTTGTATGACCTTGGATTAGGCATAGATTTTATATATAGGTCACAGCAATGCAAATTATTTTCAAAAGTTTGATAAATCCTATTTTACTAGAGTTAAAAACCTCTATTCTTCAAAAACTTTGTTAAGAGTTGAAAAGGCAAGCCACAACTGGGGAAATATTTGTAAAATATACACCTGATAAAAATACTTATATCCATATCATAGAACTCTTGTAACTCAAAAATGTATAAAATAATTGAAGACACTTAACCAAAACATATATGTCCGTTCTCACATTCTATAAAGAACTACCTGAGACTAGGAATTTCTAAAGAAAAGAGATTCAATTGGCTCATGGTTCCACAGGCTGTATAGGAAACATGACTGGGGAGGCCTCAGAAAATTTACAATCATGGCAGAAAGCAAGGGAAGCAGGCACATCCTACATGGCTGAAGCAGGAGTAAGAGAGCAACGGGAGAGGTGCTACACATTTTTAAACAACCAGATCTCGTGGGAACTCACTATCACAAGAACAGCAAGGGGGAATTCTGCCCCCATGATCCAATCACCTCCCACTAGACCCCTTCTCCAACAATGAGGATTACAATTCAACTTCAGATTTAAGCAGGGACACAAATCCAAACCATATCAATATACATTAAGCAAAAAAGCACATGAAAAGATAGTCAACATCATTTGTCATTAGGGAAGCGCAAATTAAAACCACAATGAAATACTACTACTAACCCCTAACCCCTAGAATGGCTAAAATGTAAACGTACAATACCAAGTACTGAGAGGGTGTAAAGTAACTTAAACTCATATATTACTAGTGGGAATTTAAAATGACACGAATTCCCAGCTTTGGAAAAGAGTTTCGCAGTTTCTTAGAACATTACACTTACTTCCCATATATCCCAGCAATCCCACTCCTGTATATTTACCTAACAGAAATAAAAATGTATATCTATTCCAAGTTCTACACACTAATATTTGTAAACATTTTTATTGATCATAGCCTCAAACTGGAATCGACAAAATACCCATTAATAAGCTGGATAGAGATATATCATTCAATTCCACTAAGCAGTGAAAAATACTAATACATGTGACAACATGAATGAATTACAAGAGCATTTTGCTGAGTGCAAGAATCCAGATGTAAAAAGATATATATTATTTGATTCTATTTGAATGATTTTATGAGAAAGGCAAAATTCTAACATTAAAAATTTGATTGGTGATTGATAGGAATTGGAATATCGGGAAAGAGATTGACTACTAGCAAGCATGAGGAAAATCTTTGAGATGATGAAACCGTTTTATATCTTGATGGTGGCGGTGGTGATGTGAATGTCTATATGTTTTCCAAGATCATTAAACTGTATATTTAAAAGGGTGAACTTTATTCTATATAAATTATATCTTGATAATCCTGACTTAAAATATTCATCTCTTTTTCAGATATCAAAACTGTACTTCCAGTTGACTAAAGACCATTTCCGCCTGGATGTACTACCAGGTACACACATTGCATACTGAATGCCAAGCACATCTATGTCTAAGCTTTGTCTTGATTTTTCTGATAAAACTAGTATTTTTACTCTCACCCAGACTAGAAACTTTGGAGTTAACTTTGATTCCTCTATTTTCTTCACATTCAGTAAACTTCCAATTATTTCAAGGCCTAATTCTTCTAAGACTCTTGCATCCACTTTCACTTTCCATTTCTTTTTGCTTCATTTTCATCCTAGGCATCACTGAATTTTCTTTTTCCTGTCAAAACTGCTTTTTATCTAATGTCTGAGTCTCCACCTGTCCCCATTCTAACCACACATTTTTGCTAGATTAATAGTCTCAAGCAAACACTATAGGCAGTATCATGGTTCTGCTGTTTATTAGATATTTTATGTTGAGAAATTTAATTTCTTTTAGCTTTCACTTTAAAAAATGTGTTCATCTATTCAGTTAACAACTGTTTATTAAACACCTACTGATTGCCAATTTCTGTTCTATGTACTGTAGTAATGAGACTAAATCTCGGCTTTTGCAGAACTTATTTTCCAGTGGGGAAAGGCAAATATAAAACAAGTAGAAAATAAGCACAATAATTTTAGATGTTTATAAGTTCTCTGAAAACAATAGAGTATAATGATATAACACGTTTAGGTAGTTTGGAAAATTATAGTCGATTCGATGACTTTAGATTCAGTGATTAAGGAAGGCCTTCTGGCATTTTCAGTGAGATCCAAATAATGTGAAGAAGCTTGTCCTGAGCAAATCTAGGGACAATAATTTAAAGAGAAAGAACAGTGAGTGCAAATGTCTTGAGGTTAGAAGATGTTTGACAAGGAGAAGAAAGGCCAGTGTGACTAGAGAGTAATGAGTGGAGCCAGACATGGGAAGGTGGAAATGATCTCAGAGAATTATCTATCTGCAGGTCACCCATGGCCATATGGAACATTACAAGGTGCTTGAAATTTCTACAGGAAAAATTAAGAATTTTAGGCAAGGCACTCAGTGATATATAAATATATAGATTTATGTATATATATATAAATTTATGTGTGTGTGTGTATATATATATATAAATCAGATTCATTCATATATATATGACAAAGTCTTGCTCTGTCACCCAGGCTGGAGTGTAGTGGCGAGATCTCGGCTCACTGCAAGCTCTGCCTCCCGGGTTCACGCCATTCTCCTGCCTCAGCCTCTGGAGTAGCTGGGACTACAGGCGCCCACCAGCACGCCTGGCTAATTTTTTGTGTTTTTAGGAGAGTCGGGTTTCACCGTGTTAGCCAGGATGGTCTCGATCTCCTGAACTCGTGATCTGCCCGCCTTGGCCTCCCCAAGTGCTGGGATTACAGGCGTGAGCCACTGCGCCCAGCTGAATCTGATTTATATTTATAAAAATAAGCCTTATAATAGATTAAAAGAAACAAGGGAAAATGCAGATATACTGGCTAGACATTATTCCAGTAGTCTACATAAAAAATAATGGGTAGGGCTAGAATGATAGTGGTGGGCATACTGAGATGTGAATGTATTTTACTAGGTTTTGAGGTTGATCCATCAGGATTTGCTTACATACTATACAAAGGCAAGGGAAAGAAAAAAAGGCACCACATATTATTTTTCGGTTGTTGACCTAAACAGCTGAGTAGATAGTGACATAATCACTTAACTGAAAAAAAAATCTCAGGAAAAATACATTTCAGGGGGAATTTAAGAGTGCTCTGAATACATTAATATTGAGGTGCCTATGGGATATTTGGACAGGTTCCTGATCAGGAATATATGCTAAGCAGAAAGATTGACATAGGATTCTAGAGCTGAAGAGGGTGGTTAGGACTAGTGATATAAATTTGGAGTAATCAGAAAATACAATATATGGTATTAGAAATGTATGGGCATGGGAGATACTACATGGGCAAGTAACAGAATACTATGCAGATTTGAGCCCTTGGGCATTCAAAATGTAGATCTTGGGAAGGCAAGACAGCAAAAGGGATTGGGAGAATGGCGAGGGAGCTTGAATATTACTAAAAGTGTAGTATGAGATGCCAAAAGAAGAGTTTTTAAAAGGAGGAGTAATCAACTCTGTTAAATATTACCAAGATAATAATTAAGATGAGGAAAAGAAAAGGCAATTGAGCTGGCTGATTTTTATAATATGACAAAAGTAAGTTCGGTAGCGTGTGGTACAGAAGCTAAGTAATTTTCCTAGACGTAATTAAAATGTTATTGGTACTATGAAAATCAAAAACAGATGGTGAAACCATCCTAAGAATGGCATCGTATAGGAAAATATTCTTTAAAATCCCAGTGGATTCGCTTTTGAATAATAGATCTTCTAAGATAGTTTTAAGTAATAGCAAGTATAAGAAAGAGTTTGGAATAGTATATTTGGGAGTCTTCTGTATCTGAATGGGAATAAAGATCAGAATGGTAAGAGTTTTAGGAAGAAACAGAGGGTGACGAAAGCAAAAGGGTTACACTGGCATTAGTGGCAAGATTAATAAAAAAAATCACAAATATGCCATATTAAGGCAGAAATTACATTACCATTGTCAAAAGACAAAAGTATAATGAATTTATTTATAGATCTCATCAGCTTTTATTCACAATTCATGAATTGGGAGAGTCTTGATTTTCCGAAATAGAATGGGAGTTCCCACTGAGCAATAGCGGAATAGTGAGTTTTATAAAGTGTGGGCCAAAAAACAGAACAATAGAGAAAAAGAAGAAGCTGATTGATTTATATTTAGTAAATTCAGGTTCCTTTTTTTTTTTTTAAGGGTTAAAGCAGAGGGAATGTCCTTATTGTGTTGATTCGGGTAGACTGATATTTTCTGTTTTTAGGAAAAAGTAGTCTTTTCAGGATCTATGCACTTCTTTAAAGCTTCATTTTGATTGTATGACATTTAACATGAGTGACTCACTTTTGGTTGGTCTGGTCTATTGGGACCTAGTGCAAGAGGTCAGTCGAAAACAATGGTCTCACATAATTTGTGTTTAACACTATAAATCCGTGAATTATTTGTGCAGTTATGATATTACCATGCTCAGAAATCATACAATTGCATTCCCTTTATTTATTAATGGAGATACAGAGAGGAGTGAAGGCATTTGGTATCCTAAAATACTGAGATTACGCTTAGAAATGATCCAAGTTCATAAGTACATTTCATGTTGAAGTAGGCAAATTATCTAGCTGAAAATTCTCATTAAAGGATTTCATGGGCCAGGTGAAAACCTGTACTATTTAAAAGGATATTGAAAGAAATTTCAACTCAAGACTCATCTATTTCTATTTGCTCTGTGCTAACTTTGCAATGACATTTATGTAATCTTTACTTGTATGCAAATTTATGTTAATGACATAACTGATGCTTAGAATCTAAATTGATGTGGAGTGAAAGCAAAGTACTGTAATTAAAGCTTTGTGAATATTGGCCTTTCTGAAAAGAATCTTGAAATATCAATGGAATTCAGTTGTATATACAATGTGTCGGGTTTGTGTGGATTGAGTATGTAGGGATTTCATTACATATTCCTTTGCCAGCATCAAGCTTATAATAGATGTGAGAATAGAGGGGTTTCTCTACAAATATACTTTAAAAAGAATAATGGGTAGACTGTCCATTACTGAGATTAAGTATTTGAAGTCTTCAAAACATTTCTACTGTTTTCTTTTTAGGTAGGTGGCTAGAAAATAATATACTAATCTGAATTTTTATTAACAATACACTTACTTTTGACTTCTAATAGCCTGTTCATAGAATTAACTTTAAGGCTGAAAGGAAAATGAGCTTCAAGAACGTTTATTCTATAGAAACTGCAATTAATATTCTTTGTGCTTTATCCAGTGTAATGAAATTGATCATTCTCTTTAGGGAGTCAGCCATTTAGGAAATAGATGGAATTTTAAAGAATATATTAATTTAGAAGATCCTGGATTATAGTTGAATCTAGACTAATTGGATCCCTAAGTAAATGATAGGTTTGGTCCCTTACCTCTGTTTGTTTTCTTTGTGAATATTTTCCTTAATGTACTTACACTTTTCCCAACTGCATATCACAGCTAGTACTTAATTAAACCTTTATATTTCATTGCAGCAGATGTATTACCTTATCTAATAGTAACAGGTTTTCATCACATACAGGGTGACCTGCCTGCACAATTGAGTTGCTGTCAATTCCTAGCATGGTGAGCCTTGCCTATCTCTGCTCTATTCCTATGTGTAACAGGCTGCTTCCTCATTTTTTTAATTCCTAGGTTGCATAGATCTCTTCTCAGCAAACAAATAAATATTCCATCATTTATATTCACTTATTGTCTGCTTTTCTAACATGAATCCCAAGTGGATGAATGTTTCTATATGCTTTTGTGTTGAAAAGTGAATTGTTAGTAGGGTCTTCTTTTGCTATACTTGTTATCTTCAACTATCACTTATGTGAAAGCTGTTTATTGTGGCAATAACTTCCATTGAAAAACTAACCTGTTCTACTGATAATTCTATGAATGTGAATAGATAAACAGATGCTGGGTTATGCATATTTGTACAAAACTTTCCTAATGCACTATCTTACTATTACTAGCATTTTATAAAACACATGCACATGAAGAACAACTACAAAATGGACTTTCAAGAAAGGTTGTATTAAACTAACTATCCTGTCAAAAGCAATTAAATACTCTGGACTATATATATATATGTGTGTGTGTATATATATATCTCTCTGTATGTGTATATATCTCTCTCTGTATGTGTGTATATATATCTGTATATATATGTACATATCTGTGTGTATATATATCTGTGTATATATATCTGTGTGTATATATATCTGTGTATATATAATCTGTGTGTGTGTATATATATGTAACAGGTGCACATGCACACACACACACACACAGAATTATTTGCAAGCACTGGAGAGTGATCAAAAGTAGGCAGAAACAGAGCGGGGAATCACTCCTTGGGGAAAAAAAAAAAAAAAAAAAAAACAACACTGAGTGAAAGCCACATTGATATGACACGCTCTAATTAGAATACAGAAAGCTGCTGTTTTATCATCTGAGGAGTCAGTGGTTGGAGCATGGGGTTGAAAAGCAGCTGAAGATTGAAAGGTGATGTCTTTGAAGTGAGGACGCTGCATAAAAGGGAGCCTTCAAATCTGCATGCAACACCCCTCAAATGTTTGGCCGACCTCTAATCTATGCATGAATGGGACACATTCCAAGTAGTCCAGGGGAAAACATTAATTAATTGAACTAAAGGACTGAGCAGAAATTTAGCAGCTGCTTCCTGGAGGGGAAAGAAAGTCTTATTCAGTTAGAGAGACTCTAGGACTAAGGAAAAAAATTAAAGTAGATCAGTCTTTACAAAGCATAAAATCAAGCCTTCACATATTAAGAGATCCGTTAGTAATGTAATTGGCTGACAGAATAAAACTCAATAAATTATTAGAGGCAAATGACAAATCCAGACTATCTACAAGATATTCAAGGTATTATGCCCAATTACAAGATTTGTTAATATACCAAAAAAAAAGTGTTAGTAGAACAGAATGACAGATTATCTCAATATTAGAATTATCAGCCAAGAACATTAAAATAACTCTGATAAATACATAATGAAATATGTATGAAAAACATGTTTTAAGAGATGGAAAATTGAAAGACATATATGAAAATTATTAAAAAGAACTATATGGGAAGTCAACAATTGGGAAAAATTAGTACATTTAATTTAAAAAATGATTGAAGGGTTTAATATTTTATAATAATACAAAGATCAACTTATTAGGAATAATTACCAAATATGCACGTGGTTAATAACAAACTATCAAAATATATGAAACAAAACAGAATAAAGAGAACAATTTTTTAAAAGTGCAGGTTTTTAGTACCATTCTCTCTGTAATTGATGGAACAAGTAAGGAAATCCCGGGCAAACTATAAATATATAGGAGATTTAAACAGCAACATCAATTTGGCCAAATTGACATTAATAAGTCACTAAAATGTACCTCATTTTTAACTGTATATGGAACAAACACCATAATAGACCATATATTGGGCTAAAAAATAAGTCAGATTTTAAAATATTAAAATCCTTTAGGGTATGTTCTCCAACCACAATTAGAAATATTTAAAAACCAGTATAATATCATTTCTAGAATATCTTGCACAGTTTTAGAATTTATGCAACACAATTCTAAATAATGGATAAGTCAAAGAAAAAAATCACAAGAAAAATTAGAAAAAGGTTTTTACCTGAATGATAATAAAAATTTGTGCAGCATATCAAAACGTGTCTTGGAAACCTCTTAACTATAAACACCATAAACATTGTACAAGAAACTAGAAAACATTTCTAAGAAAACATTTAGAAGATAGGTAGATTGACAGATATACTGTCTTCAAGAATTGGAACACTAGGCTGGGCACGATGGCTCACACCTGTAATCCCAGCACTTTGGGAGGCCAAGGTGGGTAGATTACCTGAGTTCAGGAGTTCAAGACCAGCCTGGCCAACATGGCAAAACCCTATCTCTACTAAAAAATACAAAAATTAGCTAGGTGTGGTGGCAGGCGCCTGTAATCCCAGCCACTCTGGAATTGCTTGAAGCCGGGAGGCGGAAGTTACCAGTGAGCCAAGATCCCTCCACTGCACTCTAGCCTAGGTGACACAGTGAGACTATGTCTCAAAAAAAAAAAAAAAAAAAAAAAAAAAAGGAATTGGAAAACTAAATATTGTTAAGATATAAATGTTTCCAAAATTGTTCTCAGATTCAATACCCTTCTAAAAAAAATCTCAGTAAGCTTTTTTTGTAAAATTTGATGATGTCACTTAAAAATGTGTATGAAAATGTAAATGACTTCTTAGAGTCAAAATAATCTTGAAAAACAACAAATTTGGTGGACTTATACTCCCTGATTACTATGGCAATCCAGAAAGCAGTATTTAGATAAGGATAGGCAAATAAATCAGCAGAACAGAAAAAACCTACCTGATGACTTAGCCATTTCATTCCTAGATGTTTACCTAAGAGAAGAAAAACATATGTCCACCAAGACTTGTGTATTTGTTCGTTTTCACACTGCTATAAAGAAATGCCTGAGACTGGGTAATGTATAAAGGAAAGAGGTTTAATTGACTCATAGTTCTGCAGGTCTAACAGGAAGTATGGCTAGGAGGCCTCAGGAAACTTACAGTCATGGCAGAAGGCAAAAGGGAAGCAGGCACCTTTTTCACAAGACAGCAGGAGAGAGAAGAAGAGAGCACAAGACGAGAGGAGCTCCACACTTATCAAACAACCAGATCTCATGAGACTTACTCACTATCATGAGACCAGCATGAGGGAAACCATCCCCATATTTTAATCACCTCCAACCAGGTCCCTCCCTCGACACATGAGGATCACAATTTGGATTACAATTTGAGATGAGACACAGCCAAATCATATCAACTTGACAAAAATATTTACAGCAGTTTTAATTCATAATAGCCAAAACCTCAAAATATCTAAAATCCGTATCAACAGGACAGTAGATAAACTAATACTGGTCTATTCACTCAATTGAATTCTCCTGAGCAATAGAAAAGGCATAAAATACTGAGGCATGCGACAACGTGGATGGGTTTTGAAACACTGAACAAAAGAAGCCATAGGCAAGAGTACATACAGTATAAGTTCATTTATACCAAAGCCTAGAAGAGATAAAGTAATAGAAATGAGGACCATGAGTGCAAAGAAGGAATGTATTGATTAGCAAGTAGTAGTTGAAAAGTTTCTGAGGTGACAGAAATATTTCATGTCTTGATTTCAGTGGTGATACATAAATTTATACAATGTCCCAAACACACGAACTATGTACTTAAAGTCTGTGCACTTTCAATTTTTCAAGATGTTGGTGAAACATATAATTCTTATGAATTAAAATCAAATTTATGGAGCTAAGGGTTATTAATATGAATACATAATTTTAGTCTCTAGTAGAAAGGAACTGAAAAAATTGTGTTATATTCTTATTTATTCTATATTGGAGAATTAATTTTGTGAATTTCACACTTTAAAATTCAGTTAAATTAAATTGGGCTATCTTCAGATGTGCTTTCTGTTTTTTCTTTTATTTTCAAAGAATTGAAGAATAGCAAAAATGGAGAAGAAAAATAAAGATATTTTTTATTCCCCTCGAAAGACAGATTTAATAGAAGTGTCAGTACTGTTTCTATATTCATTGGACTTTTTAGTATATTCCAGCCACCTTTCCAATTGCCATAATCAGAATACCTGAGTTTGATGACTTCTTTTCCAAAGAAACTGCAGAAAGTCACACTGCCCGTGTGCACAGCAAGTTCGAAGTGCCAAAAAATCAAAACCTTCTCCCAGAAATTCTATTCAAATAGCTTTTGAGAATTGGTAGATAAATATTGCAACTCCTTTGTCCTTTGAGTGGGAAGGTTCTGAGCCATGTGTTTTGCACCTTTTCCCAGAATTTCCCTGTAGGATTAAGGTTTATTCATCCTGGGTGGTATCTGGCTTATTTATTGGTTGCTTCCACATTACACCTCCTGTTGCATTTTCAGGGATCACCTTCAATAAACATTTTTGGTGGCTCCTAGAGAGAATGTGCTCACAGAATGAGGCAACCTTCCTCTGCTATCTTTGCATGCATTTTGGAAACAATTTTACAGCAACTGACAAGTTAAATCGAGATATACAAATTATACAGGGAAATTGAATTTGAGTGATTCTTTGCAATGATTTTGAATACAAGAGTTAATATCTATACATGCTATGTTGTCATATTGGTATTATTACTGATCTTGAATAGTTTTCCACAATTCTGAGGTCATGCTTCTCAAGAAGCATTTGAGGCTAAGGAATTTATTATGACAATTATATGTCATTTACTTAATCTGAAAAACTGTTTATCAGAAAGCCCAACTCCAAGACTAGGATGGTTTGTATGCATTTGTGTCAATAATAGTGTCTCCTAAAGTAAGGTAAAAATAAAGTCAAAAGACTCTTCTCAGGGCTGAATTTCTTAGAGAAACACATACAAACCTTTTTCTCATTATGCCGTTCTTGGCATGTCAACAGAAGCAGTGTTTTTTCATTTATCTTAGTAGTCATCAAGACACATGGTGATTTACTTGTGGTGGTATACTCTTTTCCCTGCTATTTGTTTTCATGGTGAATATACATATGGTTTGGCTACGTACTTAATAGCACAAAAGTTTATCAATATTACAGAAAATCTGCCACACTAAATTTTCAGAAGGATTTATGTCAACATGAACATACACACTTATATGTACCAGCTTTTTAAAATTCTAAAACAGAAATAGGTTGATATGATTTTAACATCAAATAAAATCTTTATTGTATGTAGACTAATCAAAAGTGTGAAAGTTATCTAAAGATCTTTTAGTTACAGGGCTGTTCTAAAATCTGAAATCCTCTTTTTGGTAAAATTGTTGCACGAAATTATTTTTTCAGATTTTAAAAATATGAAAAGCCAGCTTCTAGTATTATCTTTTCCCAGTTGCTAATTGATACTTCAAGTTTATATCAATGTTTCAATTTAAGGGGTACTCCATTTTCTCTTGACATCTGGTTTAAGCTTTTTTGACTGTGGGGTTGTTCTGAGATCTTTATTGCTAAACTTACATACCAACTAACCCACATGTAGATAAAATATTTTCATGTTTTTAAGATCAACTGTCTTAACTCCTTTCTGAAAAGTGTTTGGAGTATCTAACTACATTAAACTTACTTTGAAGAATAAAAATACTGCGCAACTGCACACACTTTTAATGTTCATGATTCAAAATATTTTAATTAGATGTTATCTGTCTTTCTCCCTCCCACCCACTCCCTGCCCCTACTGATGGTTAGTGTGTGTCTAATTTCTTTAAACAGTGTTTAATATTGAATGTGTTGTGTTTTTTAAGTCACTCTGCCAGATTTGGAACTACATCTGTGGCCTATTCCTTTCTAGCTCTGCCCAGCTTTGCTGCTGATATTATCAATAGTGTTGTATATAAAAGCTGAGTGCCATTATGATTTAGAGACCAATCCTCTGGCATTGTGCCAAATAAGTCTAATTTGGGATCTGGGGAATGATAGACAAGAAAATTACAACTAGAAGAAATGTACATAGAATTCTAATTGAAAGCATGAGGCTTTGGGTGTTTTGCTTTTTTATTTTGCATTTTGTTGTTGTTTGGGGAATTTTAAAAACCTGAAGTTCTGTTACAAAAAAGCCACAATACAGGTGCAAAATGATATATTTTATTCATTTTTAGGAATAAGAGCATAAAATCTCTGTTGATAGAATTGTGAGTTAGACTTCACTGAAAATTATGATTTTTAATAACTGTATCTGTTATTTTTAGGCAAACCAAATCTATTTGGCAATTATTGGTGGAGTAACTAAAAACATTAAAAAATAATTTGCTATTTGTCTTCTTGCAACTTCTCTCTAAGTTTGAATTCATTCACTTTTAGAGATTCAATTCTTACCCCTCAGTGAAAACCTTAAAATAATTGGATTATTACTCAAATTTAACATGCCCAAGGTCAAGTTTAACAAAGAAAGTATTTCACTGGTAATACATTTAGTAAATGCTACATGTTTATCCCTCTTGATTCAGATTTACTGCCCTGTCTTTGTTTCGAATTTTGTGTTGACGGCTATTTTTTCCAGTTTTCATAGAAAAGTTTGGAGTTATCTCATTTCACATACACTTATAAGAAGCGTGTTTATAATTTCTTACTCTCATTTCCCATATTTAGTATTTCTACAGGGTTTGTTGCTTCTTTTTATGAAATGCCTAGGATTTACTCATCCTCTTATCCCACGCTTCTGTTTCTAGCTAAATCTTACTCTAACTTCCATTTATTCTTGCTAAGTTACTGTCTTTCTGAACTGACTCCAATCTCTCTCCCTTTCTACTCACCCTGAACTCTGCTTATCTTTCTAGAACTGCCCCTACTCTTCATCCTTTAAGAATTTGCAATGCCTCCTTTTCACCTGTCTCCTAAAACAAGTCTCCTCTGGTAAGTTTTCACATCCCCTCATAACTATCCACAGACTGCCTCACCCCAGTGCACATTTCAATGGAGACTTCTTTGGTTTTCTTATCTCCCAACATCCAGGGCTGTTCATAGTGACTCATAGACTGGACTCAGGCCTTAGTGTTTTGAACCAATGCAGTATATAGGCATTAGTTTTAAAAGACACTAGTGCAATTCAGTAAGATTCTAATTGCTAGGTGATCCCTAACTTTGTTTTCAGGATGATAATTTAATAACAACTTTTTAATAAAAATTGGTCCCCAACATGTTCCTCTACTTCATTAAACATGTCTATGAAATTGTGAATAATCAATGTTTTATATACAATATTATATACAGGTTTCATCTACTGTATAGGATAGTATCTACCTTCTGTCTGCTTGTGAAACTTAGGCAGAGAAAGTGCAAGGGTAGCCTGTTGTCATTGCTACTATTGTTCAATATTTTTATATAACTAGAATGTTTCTGGTTTTATTTATAGCAGAATGTGCCCTACTATACAATGCAATAATTTGTTATTGAGATAGAAATCTTGAGGTGTCTCTTAGAAGTACCACCTTCTGATTTGGTGCCAAAGTATGATAGACAACCAGTCCTATGCATTGTTTGAAAATGTAAGTGAGATCACACCAATTACCAAGATTATAACTAGTTTTCCTTGATATTCCTCGGGCTCTCCATTTGTTCAGCATGTCTTTCAGAGCCACATATACCAAGTTTAAAAAATGTTACCACAAATTGTTCATTTCCTTAAGTAATAATATGTTTTATTCACTGTGTCAGATGTGTTGTGGAAGAATAATTACTCTATTTTGTGATTTTATAGAGCATATTTTCTATATTATTATTAAATATCTGATTACTTGAGATAAACCAGCCATCCTCTTTTTTTCAGTACTGGGCAAGAAAGGAAGAAGAATGAAACTATTTGTGTTATGGAGCACAGTTTATCAGATAATCCCTGCACTGGAAAGTATTGTTTACCAGATATCAACAAAATGGTATTCTTTTTTGTATTTGACATTACCTTGAATAGTTAAATGTAAATAAATAAAGAAAAATTTTAAAATGTAAAATGCATATTTTATGCTCTTTCCAATATTAACACTCAGAATTGCATATTTCATCTAATTATTCTAAATGCATATGAACAATTTTGAATTATTTGCTCTGTATAATCTCTTATGAATCCTACAAGGAGAAAAGATGAGTTGTAAGATTATCAAGACATCAGCCTAAACTATTAACAGAAAATACAATGGTTAGTCACTTGATATATAATTTTGCATAAAATTACATCTTATGGTTCTTTCAGACCATTTCTAATACTATATAAATATGCACACACTTGCAACATGTACATTTTCTGTTAATTTATTTTGCCTTGAGAGTATTACCCATGTCTTTATTGGTATCAATTTAGAATAAGACTTAACTAATACTACCAGGGCCTTACTAAGTGAGGGATATAATTGGACATTTAGATGATAAACATCTAGAGATCAATTTTATATTAGTAAGGCATGGCTTAATTCAATATATTCATCTCTATGTGTATGCTATTGATATAGTATCCCTTTTTTGGGTGTACAGTTTTCTGATCTCAGCGTATTTTCTTTTTTAAAACAAGTAAGACTGAACCAAGCTAGCAGCTTGTATCATGTGAGCAATTTAAACACAGAGATCCAATAGCAACACTTAAAACCTGGGAACTCTAGTGCATGCTATAGCATTCTCAAATCTTTAATGGTTACAAATATACCCAGAATGAAGACGGTGTATTTTCTGTACCATATTTGAATCAATTTTTCAATCTACAACTTAAAATAATAGCAATTTGTTTTAGAACTCTTCTGTGGACTAATGTGTGTAATGCTGAACTGAGAGTTTCCAAGAGTTCCTTGAGGAGAAAAAAGTTCTCCCTTTTAAAAGCAGGCATTCAAAATTCTCCATATGCATGTAATAATAGATAACATCTGGTATTCTGAATGTTAATGTTGGGAGCAACTTTCAAAATCTACAACTTTTATATTTTTTTCATTTTCTGCATTTCTTTATATTTAATACTTTAAGATAAAGAGCCGTGCATATGTCTGTTTCCCCCAGCTGAGTGGTGTTAGGGAGGTGAGAGAAGTACACTGAATTAAGTATAAGGCTCACTTTGTTGATTCTGTTCCTTTGTGACTTCATGGAGGATTGCCCTGACTCACTAAAGTGGGTCTTGTTTTGTGCTCAAAAAGCATTCACACCCTGTGCAGTCATAATTTTTCATTCATAGAGACCCAGTCATGCAAAATAATCGTAATTTCTTATGGCCTCCTCTTTGGGTGTCTCTATTTATCTGGATTTCAGAAAGTAGGGTACCTTGTTAGGGAGTGGTTTTTCTGACTGACTGAGGAAATCTATTCACCTCGCACTGGCCCAGTGACCTTCTGTTTCCATTGCCAGATTTAATAGGCTCTTCTAGCAGGGCCTTACAGTTTCACAATCTATAAGCCATTAGCTAAAGCTATACCAAACCAATGAGAATCAATTCCAGCATATGTGGGATTTCGATTTTATTGCCCAAGAGTCAATAATAAATATTATCCCTCAACATGCCAGGAGTGCACAGGCGTCTAACTTCTTTGACCTTCCATCTGGATTATTTTGAAGTATTTACTCTCTTCCTACAAACCCCCAAGCTCTTACAAGGCAACAGTAAACCATTTTTAAGACACGACCTTGTTGATTTGTTTAGAATGATTCAGCTGAATTGTCTTTCTGTTTGCTTCGTACTTTGAATTATTTTTTTTTTCATTCTTGCTGGGGGAATGTGCTAGTGTATCTTCCTTCTAACATTTGGGAAAACAATAAATATATAACATAATGTTTGGCCTGCAGTAACTCTATCTTCCATTGTAGTTGAAAAGGTTAGTTCCAAAGTAGGAAACCTGGAAGATTCCTGGATATAGGAGCATCCGTGGAAGTAGCATTACATAAGGCCACTGTAGCATGATCTTCATAATATTTCATTCCTGGCCAGTCTTTTCTATAGTAACCTAACCCCAAAGAGAGAAAGATTTCCCATTTGAGGTGATAGCCAGCTCTTCGGCTCAGCCAATTATTTTTATTTTCTTTATTGTTCTTGAAACATGTCAATTGCCCCAGATTCAAGTAACACTTAAATGTAAATGTATTTCTAAATAAATAGAAATGATTTTGAGTATATTACTTTGCCTATCCTATATGTTATCTCCCCTCTGGAATGGTGGAAAATAGTAATACGTTTTGCATTGTTTTTAGAACTGAGTCAAAGACAGTGGCAGTTTCTAAAATTCCACCTTCATTCCCTTATTTCCTAGACCTCTTGCAGTTTGGTAGGGCTATGTCTTTAGTCCTGAGCAGTGTCTTAGTGGCAGAAATGACATCTATTGCGTGGTGACCATATAGTTCTCTCTCTTCTGTTGTTCCTGCAAACAAGGAGACTGTGTGTTGGTATGGTGGAGCTATCGAATAACGCAATCTGAATTCCTGAATCACAGTGTGGAAGGTAGTTACGTCAGAAAGTAACTGAGGTCTATAATGATCTTTGCATGTGTGAAAAGCAAACTTTTATAGTATTAAACCCTGATAGTGTGGTGTTTATTTGTTACCAACACATCACATACCTATCACCAATATGTATGAGCACTTGATAATTTGTGAAGCCTATTTGCAAACATTATTTAATTCACTTCCTGAGATTCACTGAAGAGATAAGGAATTTGAGACTCAGGGAAGGGTTTGTCTCAGGTCACACTCGTAGTAAATGGTAGTGACAGGTGTTACGTGTAGATCTTCCTTCACATAGTTCATGGTGCAATATATTGCATCTATTATCTTTTTCTCAAAATGAAATCCTCTGGCCACATACAACATCTTGATCTTAAAAAAATGACCTTGAATCATCGTAGAGTCTAATTTTCCTTCTTAAGAAGGGTGGCATTTAAGTCTCTGTAATCAGAAAAGAGTACCTTCTGTGTATAAATTTATCTTTTAGTGTTTAGAATTTTAAGTGTGTATAAACAAAACTTTGGTAGATATTACCACAGAGAATCACGCTTTGTCTTAAAGACATGAAAGCATCTGAAAGTACTATGAGAATTACAACATATTTTCAAAGTGAATTATTTGTGTGTAGGAAGCAACATTGAGAAATCTATGAAAGCAAATATTTCAGTGGTTATTTTCCCCAAAATTTCATAGCTTGTAGTAAAAATACCTACCTCATAACAAGTCATACTGTAATCAAGGTTCTCAGTTTTCTATACAGTATTTATTGAATTAAAATGAAGAGGGAATTGGTGAAAATGAATGTAGGGTTATGAGTCCCTACTATTTTTTTTTTTTTTTTTTTTTTTGAGATGGATCTTTGCTCTTGTTGCCCAGGCTGGAGTGCAATGGCGCAATCTCAGCTCACTGCAACCTTCGCCTCCAGTGTTCAAGTGATTCTCTTGTCTCAGCCTCCCGAGTAGCTGGGATTACAGGCGCATGCCACCATGCCCGGCTAATTTATGTATTTTTAGTAGAGACGGGGTTTCATCATATTGGTCAGGCTGATCTTGGACTCTTGACCTCAGGTGATCTGCCGCCTCCGCCTCCCAAAGTGCTGGGATTACAGGCATGAGTGACCGCGCCCAGCGGAGTCCCTGCCTTTTAAATGGTCTATATTGTTCTTATGTCTGCGATGTGTATTCTATTGTGTTTTTGTTTAACCAGGCTTGATTTCTGAACCTCATTGTTACTCTTGCTGTTACAACCTTCTCAATAGTTATTTATTTCATTTGTACCTGCTAACTAGCTTAAAATAGCATGCTAGAAAGACACCTGATAACCACTCAGAAGCAGAATCCAAAGAAACAAGTAGTTTATAATATAGTTATATTTAAGTTAAAATAGCCTCCTATTTCCTCAAATTTGCATCAGAAGCCTTCATCTCACTATAAAAAAATTAGGTGGAGGCGGGGGGAGAAAAAAGTTGAAGAGGTTAATTTTTTTGCCTAGCTAAAGAAAATCTTCATCCTATGCTCAAAAAATTAACAACTAATATAGTTACATAGGTTATGAATATATTCTTTTATTAAAACATAGCTAAAATATGCTTATGTTTATGTACAATAAAGGTCTATGAGAAATCCTAGTTATAGAAAATAGCTACAAATAAGGACTTAGTCCTACAAAAATAAAACAAAATAGGATAGGAATGCTAGAATCATAAATATTAAGAAGTGAGCCCTGAAGTTCTTATTTCAAGAAGAATGTGCTAGAAGAGATAGCTCTGTGATGCATTTGTGGTTTTATTTTATAAAAATCGAAGATACTCTTGATACTCTGAAAGTGTACACACAAATATATCAATGTATTTATATATTTCTTATAAATACCTTCTGTATGGGATGCTCAAGACTAAATAATTTTTAAAAAATTTTCTAGTTTGCAAATGTGCATGTGAGCACACCCACATAAATTCCCGTGCTACTTTAACCTTACTTATTTTTTGGCACTTATACTTTAACTGTATATCGAAAGCCTTATCTCAAAGAGACAAAAAAGCAACTTGAGTTTGGAACAATCTTTTCTGCATTAGAATTGCCTGCTCTCTGTAGCAGGAGTTGCTTGGCTAAGCAGTAAAAGCAGTTCTGGGGTCAGCTACCGTAAAAACCCAGAATGGTTTTTCTTGGCAAGGTATTTTCAAGGTATTTGTGTCATGCTCAGATTGATTATTCAAAGTTGGTTTGACTTGACATTCTTCAGGTATTAGATAACCGAGATTGTCCCAACCAGCCTTTCTCTATTTCTTTGCTTACTCATCTCTTTCTCTTTCATCTTCTTTTTGAAGAGAAAGATGCTATGTCATAGAATTTTGTCATGAACTCATCTTTAGCTGTTTGTTATTGACTCATTGTAGCCTAACACAGCCTAAATAATTATGGATTAAGGTTTTCATAATATGATTTAAATTATGAGTGAAAAAACATACACTATGCATATTTTGTCAATGAGCTTTTTCTGTGTTCATTTGTGAGATTATTTGCTTTGGTGTTCTGGACATCTCTCGATAAATATCATGTATTACTGTGAATATTAAGTGGTTCCACCTAGCCACATTGAAATATACCACATTGTCCAAATTTATACTTGACCTTGAAACAATGAAAACTTTTCCTTTAGAAAATTCATTTAGGACAGTGGAAAACTACAACACTGGTAATGAAATATAAACTGAATAAGAATATTATCAGCACTGAATATTGTTAATAATGTATAATTTTGAAAAGAAAGAACCTCTCACAGTTCAGTAAACTAAATTTATGTAATCCACAAAGTAAATCACTCATGAAAACAAAAATAAAATAGACACCAAGTTTGTTTCCAAATGCATCATTATAACCTCCAACAAGGAAGGAAAGTAGACTGAGTGAATCATGTAGGTGTGCTAAAGAGAATTCAATGCCATACATGTGGTCTAAATGTTTTGAAGTATTCCCTCAGAATAGTAGAATTTTAAAGCTTTTATTATGATGAAACACTTAATACACATAAGTCAGTATATATGACATGTGCAACTAGAGAATAAAACTGTACTAAAATTAACACCTATGTGCCCACTGCCTGGTTTACAGAGTAGAATGGTATTACGTGGTTATCTGTGTTATAATTTCTGATTTCATCACTGTCCCTCCCAGGAGGTTCATACTTCCTATGTTTGTCTTTATCGTGGCCTTCATTGTCATTACACTTTTGCTAAAATGTGTAGAATATTGACACTCTGTCATTTACTTTTACATTTTTAGTTTTGTATATAAATGGTACTGTAATTTGTGTATTATTTAACTTGTTTTCCTTACTCATTTTTATGTTTCTGACATTCATCCAGGCTATTTCTTATAACAAGAGTTTTGCTATTTCCATTGCATATGCCTCATTTTAGTTGTGTATTTATACATGTATCTTATTTTATTATTTCATTCTTTTGCTAATTGATATTTGAATTGATATAAAAATGATGCCATGAACGTGTACGGTTTGCTGTAGAGGTCTTTTGAATGTAAACAAGAATCCTAGAGTATGTTCTATGTGATGCCAAAGTGCCTAATTGATGGTGTTAATTTATACTTTCATTGACCATTTAGGATAAATCTTGTTCCATATTCTCTTCAATATTTAGGATTGCCAAACATTTTCATCCTTGTCTTTCTTGTGTATATAAAATAGCATCTGTCTGTGGTTTTAGTTTGTTTGCATTTCTCTGGTTAGCTATGAGTTTGAGCACCTTTTATGTTTATTAGCGATTTGAGCTTCTATGAAATATTGACTGACTTTTTTTCCATTTTCTATAGAGCTATCATGGTTTTTACTGATTCAAGGTGTGAAGGTTTTTTAGTTATACATGTTATAGATAATCATTCTCTCAGTCTGTCACTTGTCTTTGTACTCTCTTCATAGTAATTTTTAGTAAAGAGGTTTCTTCTTTATGATTTGTGCTTTTTATATCACGTTTAAAAAATCCCTCCTATATTTTTCTAAACATTCTTCTAAAGTTTTAAAAGACTTGTTTTTTACATTTAAGTATTTAATATACCTGCAATCAATTTTCATGCATAATGTGAAATATGGATGCATTTTTTTTCCTAAGAGGAAAGCCAATATGCCTTAGTATCTTTTATTAGCTATCATTTCTTCTGTCACGGTTTCATTCATATATACTTGCTGTTTCTGAGTTCTCTATCCTCTTCAAGTGTCCAGTTATCCAGCTCTGCACAAATATGACACTGACTTAATATTATAGCTTTATGATAAGATTTGTTAGCTGTTTTAACCATACTCTTCACAGTACTTCTCTTCTTCAAAAAGCTTTGTCTCTGCTTGGCCCTTTGATATTTTATATATTTAGAAGCAGCTTGCCAGCATCCACAAAAACTCCTATTGAAATTTTGGCTGAAATTGCAATGAATCTTTAGAAAAACGTGGAGAGAAATGACCTTTGAGTTTTTCTATCAGGAACAAAATGTGTCTATTCATTTATTCATGTCTTCTCTAAATCTTTCAATAAAATTTATAATTCATATCGATAAAGATCTTTCACATCTTTTGTAGATACATTTCAAAGTACCTAATATTTTGGTTGTTGTTATAAATGGAATCTCCAATTATTGTGTGTTTACTTGAGTTTTTACTGTACTACCCAGGACATCTAGTTCAATATTAGAAAGAAACAGTGATAGTGACAAAATGGTTAGATATAATCTTATTATTGACCAGGTATGCAGGAAAAGCCTTGCAAATCAATGGAAATGATAGTTATCTCAACAACTTCATCTAAAACAAAGGTACTCCTGGCAAATACATTTTCCATTGGCTTTCCATCATATCTAAAATTTCGTCATTTAGGAATCCTTTGAGGATCAGCTAAGATTAAATTGTACTACAGAGTATGGGAAATGTAACTGTTTAAGCACCCTGCTGGTGATTTACACCTTAACAATGATTACATAATATCAGACAATAAGAAATGAGGGCTAATTTTGATGAGAAAAAAAAGTAAATCTCCTTTCTGAGTCATACGGGAGAAAAACACCCAGGAAACAATTCCTCTGTGTTATCACCTGGATGACTCAGGATGGAGAATATTTTCTTCTACAGATCTGGAAGATGTAACTAATAGATATTTGCAAGAACTCCATCTTCCAAGCTACTTAGCCAATGGCACCGCGCAATCTGTCTTTTAAGGGGGTTTTCTTTGAGCAATGGAAACAAATGTTTGCCTGAATTTTGCTTTGAAAGATATGTCAACAAAACCTCTGGAATTACCAGGGAAATATACAGGGTGAAATAATGTATGCATCTGAATACAAGAGGTAGTGGCAGCCTGGCACCTGTAGATATGTACATATAACCTTTGGGTTTCCACTAAACATGCTGCCCCTTCTTCACCCATTAGCATTCCATGCTACAGTTTATAATAATGACTTTTTCTTGCAATTTATTGATCAACTGAAATACAGTTTATTGATTGGGTGGAATATAAATGTGGGTACGTGTGTGTATAAGACATCAGTACATTTAAAATTGTGTCTTATATATATATGTTTAATATCTATACTTTTTCTACAAATATGAGCACCTAACAATAGTAAAGTTATCACTGAGAATTTTCAGGATAGGAGTCTTGCAGTTAATGGCTTCCTTTATCAGGTAAGATATATGAGTAAAAATAGGATGATAAATAGACTGAGGTTATGATGAGTGGAGGTTAGGGCACACGTATTTCAGTTTCATATCAGGAGTCATTGATAATAACATTGCGAGTCAAGTTAGCAAATTATTTTTCTGTTAACACCCAATCCAACTACACCTAGAGGGGCAAAAGAGTCTCTTAATGAGAAAAATGATTGCTTAGGTAGTACCAAGTAGAAGTAATATGGATGCCCGTTTCACTCATAATTATTATTTCACATTAGTTGTTCTATTGTGAAAAGCACATAGTCTTACAGTACAAAACGGCTAAACAGTGAACTTCTAAGATGATTTGTCAGACAATAGCAGTGAGAAGAATCCTCAGAGCTTTGTGTCACCTAGGACATATTTGTGAATATGAAAATATTCTTCCACCTTCCTGCTAGCTCACCACAAAGCAAAATTTGAAAGAAAATCAGGTTGCCTCAGAACTCCACCACAAGCTGCCAAAGCTTACAACTTCTCTCTCTCCTAATGATTTCTGGAGATGAGAAGAGGCTAGAGAGATTAAGAGAGCAAATTATTTTCTAGTACTTAATTTTTTTGTCATTTTGCTATCAAGATAGCAATTGCATAACAGACCTTTTAAATGAATAAAAAATATTTTGTGAGAAGAGCTCTGCCACAGAATAACTGAGTATTATGAACAGATTATTTTGCAATGCATTTGTTCTCATCATGAATCATATTAATAGGCCAGGGTTTTCTGTGAACCTTGGGTGCATAAAACATCAGTAAAAAGCACATCACCAGTGCTGATCTGAGGAGATGATAGGAAGGCGAATGTGCTTGACTCCATACCGACTGGTTTTCTTTAAATCCTTCTGACTCTGCAATAATTTAGAATATGATGTTAAATGTTGAAGAACAAATAACTAATATTGTTGGAGTAGTTCGCACTCTACCAGGCATATGTACATCATTTAACTTATTCGACCCTCTCACCCACCCCTTAAGGTAGGTGATATTTAATTTATTTCACAGGCAAAGACAGTTTGGTCCTCCTTAGATGGTAATTTGGTATAATGAGAATGGTAGAATTGAGAGAAAAACTGGAAATCTTCTGATCCCAAGATGACTGCTCTTTGGACTGATTCCAAGATAAATAGGGGATTATTTATCTGGTTGACAATAAAATTTAAATTTTAGATCACAGAGGTATATACGTGTGTGTGTGTGTGTGTGTGTGTGTGTGTGTGTGATTTCAGCCCCATATTAGGAATTATTAAGACTGAAATTGAGAGGCAAGTTTGCAAATTAGTTTTCTGTAATACCCAACCCATCCTATAGAGGTAGTTGAATGATGACTTAAATATTTGGCCACATCTTGCACGCGTAGCAAAAATCCTTCTAATTCTAACATTTCCTCTTCATATTTATTTAGGACACAAGCTGTTAGAGTATTAAAAAATAGTATGTCTTCCAGAGCATAAAGTACAGGGTCTAGGATGAAGAATTCCATTTTTGTCTTCCTGACAGAATGTTTGCTTAAGTGGGAACACAGGATACATCTATACTGCTAGATTCGTTGAGAGAAAATGTGGGCAATTTTGCAATCAAGGGCATTTTCCTGTCAGTGCCCCATATAGTCTGTTGATGAATGGATTTCTAATCAACAGCATTGTTCCATTTGAGCACAAGTTAGTGAGTCTAGAAAATTCCATAAAACCAATTTTAACTGTGTTATGCTTAGCATCAAACATATCCGGTGGCCTGGAAACAGGTTAAAAGTATGCTAAAGTTGTAATATGGCTGTTTTTAAACGTACTTGAGGGTAAGATTCTCTGATTACCCTTCAATAAGATCTCATATCTCTTGAACATTTTCGATGGCTTTGACAAATGAAATTTACACTGGAGTAGCTTTGGAGGATCCCATTTGCCACCTGACGGAATTTTCAGAGGTTTGAAAAATTTGCTATGACCAATGAAACTCTAAGCTTATTGACAGTGCTAATAAAATAGAGCAAATTGTCAGATTTCCTTCCATGCTTTTCTATATCTCAACAACTATTTTTTGAGTGCCAACAACGTAGCAGTCACTGTTGTAGATACTAGGGATAAAAGTACCATTGAACAAAACAGATAAAGTTCATGCCTGAATCTACTTCCAATTCATATGAGGCAAAAAGATGCTGACAAAATAAATACACATTGATTATATTAGGTGATAAGTACTGTAAAGAATAAGGCAGGGAAAGGAATAGAAAGTGGTGGAGAGGACAGTGTTTTCTATATGTAGGCAGAGGTCTTTGCCCTGGTAAGGAAAGACCGAAGGGACCTGAATAAATTAAGGAAGAAGCCATGAAGCGATATTGGAAATAAGCATTCTGAGAAGAGGAAAGAACAGTGCAAATGCTATGTTTGTGAGTTGCTTTTTGTGTTTGTTTCTTAAGTGTGGCTGAGAACAGAGAGGGGATTGTTGGAAATGAGGTTAGAGAGGCAGGCAGCTCAGGGTCATGCAGGCTATGGAGGGACTTTGTCGATTCTCCTGAATAAGATGAGAAGGAAGATCCATTAAATGGATGACCTTAACTGCTGTGTGGGCCTTAGAATGCATAGAGTCAAGAGAAAAATCAGGCAGACTAGGCTAATGGGTAAATTCCAATTTGCCAATACCTGGGAGGTAGGTCTACCCTAAGTGGAGAGCAGGTGTTCAGCTTCCAGTTTCCTGCTGCCACTCCTGAGAGAAGCCAGTTTCAAAACTCCGTCTCCATTATCTTCCCTTACTGAACAGCCATTTTAAGTGCAGGAGTGGCAGAGAGGGGATTCTAAGGTCTGTGTATATCCATAGCTGGTGCTCAAACATCTCTGCTTGCTCTTTAGCAGGGACAACCAAACATTTCTATATCCTGAGCTCCACCTCTCTTCCTTAAAATTTGCTGTTTTGTGCACTGGCATAGAGGGTTAGGGTGTAAAGCCACAATGACAATGGAAGGTTGCAGGACAAAGCCAGAATGACATATAGAATCATCCAGATGTAAGTCCAGGTAGAAGACTGAGAAAGGCACTATTTGATAATCTGAAGGAATTGTCTATGGCATTTTTCCCCTTAAATCATGAAACTTATGTTAATGCTTCAAAATCTTTACAAAATATTCCACTTAGTATCTCTTTGGGCTACCAGCATTCTGACAAATTAGTAAAGTATAGCCAAAGTCACCCCATTGTCATCATATTCCCATTTATAGTGATTTTTAAAATGATTTCTTTTCTGGGTGTAACCATAGAGAGACTTTTTTGAATACAGCTATTTCAAAACTGTAAATTACAGCATAATTTTAATTTCAAAACTGTATTTATCAAGTACCAGTGTATAGTACTGAGACCTTTATAATGTTATTTTTAAAACCTACATATTTTAAAGGGGATGCTGTCTAACTTTAATCATTTCTCCATTTAATGTTTTTTGTTGTTGCTCAAAAGAGATATATGCATCTGTGATTTTTCTTGTGTATTAACAGTTTCAGTGAGGATCAAAGTGACCTAAATACAGTCTACCATAAAGGAAGTTTTTGTCAGCAAGGACAAAATGTTTTAGTCACTGATACATAATGACTTTTCAGCTTAGATATGATGCTTATTGATTAATACTTTTGACATTTATTTTCATTATTAAAGTGTTTGTTTTCAGAAAGCAGCGTGTGTATTCACAATGGTCATTTTGATAACTAAGATATTATTTTGAAACTTTTATGATAATTTCATGTTTAACTTGGGATGTGGCTAAGTAGTTTATACTAGAGATTTTTTAAGGCATAAAGAATACATTTAAAAATTATAGACCAGAATCACGGAGAGTATTTATCAGCAGACATCAAAGGTGAAATAGATTAAATAATATTACTAAAATATGAAAAGAATAAGAACATTTTTTCATTTAAAATATACATAATTGGAAAATGGCAACAGTCATACCTAAAAGGAATTCCATATCCAAACTGGGGAATCTGTAATTTTCTATGCATTAAAGAAGAGATATGCCAGGTAAATATGATTCCACCAGAGTTTTATGCTGTCCAAAAATAGATGAAAATTGGTTTCATTTTATCTTCTCAAAGATTCAGAAAACCTTATGACCAAATACAACATAAGAAGTTATTAACTTGGAATTAATATGAACTGGAAAATCTTTTCCAACTCCCACAAGTCTAGATTAGTTGCCTTTCCTGTATCTTCTCATAGCATGGAGAACTTAATAATTATTGTAGCACTTATCCTATTGTATTATAATTTCTTTTTACTTGCCTGTCTTTTACATTAGACTGTAAGCCACCCAATGACAGGAACTATATCCTGTTCACCTTTATATTCCAGCACTTATCACAATGCCTATTACATAATTGGTTAAATAAATATTTACTGATATGATTATTCTGTGTGTGACTTTAAAATCAGGGGTACATAATCTTGGTCTACCATTTACTCCAGGCATGAATGAGCCAGCTAGCTTTGTGCGGTTGTGTCTCTGCAGAGCCTTCTTTTTAGTTTGTATTTACTATTATTATTATTATTTTTGAGACAAAGTTTCCCTCTGTCACCCAGGCTGGAATGCAATGGCATAATCTCGGCTCACTGCAACCTCTTCCTCGAGGGTTCAAGCGATTCTCCGGACTCAGCCTCCTGAGTAGCTGAGATGACAGGTGCCCACCACCACATCTGGCCAATTTTTGTCACTTTAGTAGAGACGGGGTTTTCACCATGTTGGCTAGGCTGGTCTCGAACTCCGACTTCAGGTGATCTGCCCCCCTCAGCCTCACAAAATGCTGGGATTACAGGTGTGAGCCACTGCACCCGGCCCCTTCTATCTTTCTTCCCCAGAGCTTTGCTGACATTGCAATGGAGATGCCTGAGAGACTATGCCTAACGAACACCCATGTGCAGCCTAGAAGTATTAGGCATTACTTTCCCCTATGGCAATCACTGACCATGAGATACTAGCATTAGTGGATAAACATTCCCATCTTTGGTTCCTTAGATGAACAAGTCTGCCGCACATTTAATACATTTCCATGAAGGATCCTGGTGGGATGGTACACAAGTTACCCACAGTGGAGATCAGCTGGAGAATCCAGCTTTCCATTGCTTTGCCCTTCTTCTCTGTTCCATCATACCAGTCTCCCACTTACTGCTGCCTGAAATCATTTCCCAAATAAAACGTCTTTACATGCACCTTGTTTTAGGTTCTTTTTTCAGAGAGCATCTAATGCTAAGACACCACCTAATGAAACTAATGAAAGTTATATAAATCATCTGAATCTCTGTTTTACTGTTATGTGAAATAACAGATGAAGAAAATAGACCTAACAGCAACAAAATACCGCCCACCATTTACCCGGGTAGGGACAATGATCTAAGCTTACAAGACTGAAATTTTATGCCACATCAAAAGTCCTCTCTCAAGATCAACTTGGTACCATTCTCTCTCTTTCTATATATTTATTCAGAGAAATACTCCCAGACTGAACAGGTAGGAGGAAAAGGAGGAAAAAAAGAGGGCATTTTCAATTATTTTTCCCCAAGACTAATGTTTTAAACAGAAAGTAGATCAGACAAATATGACCATAGTATATACCACGGGAGGCTTATCTTGCAAGTGCTAGTCTGCTACCCTTTCTGAACAAATTTTGCAATCAGCATATGACTCTGGTTTATTTTATGAGTAACATAAGTCACCTTTGTAAATTGGCAGATAAACCTTTATTTATTAGTGGTTTATTTCAATTTGCTTATATTTGGTGTTTTTGCCTGTACATTTAGAATAAATATTAAACCACAGTTTTCCCTTTCTTTTATTAGACTTTGGAAATATGATCATAGTAGATTTATAGAATACAAGTATAATTTTTTATATATTTTTATCCAGTGTTTTAGAGCAAATTATATAATATTGGCCTAAGCTTGCACAAATAGTTAAAATATAGTTCATCAAACTAGAGCTATTTGGAGTTAATGCTATTAAAACTTTTAATTTTTCAAGTAGCTATTAGTATATGCAAATCCTTGTCTTCATGCCTTACTACCCTGTGACCTTGGTCAAGTTTCTCTGTGCTTTAATGTTTTCAACTATAAAATGAGGATGAATGATAGTTCTTACCATATAGGGCTGCTGTGATGATTTGGTGAGTTAAGATATGTAAATATTTAAATATAAGTACTTATAACAGTGCTGGGACATAGAAAGCACAAAATAAATTCTAGTTACAGACTTCGGAGAGAACATCACAATAGCTTATGTACAGACAGTCTTTGTACTGTTGATAAATGAGCTACTCAAAAAAGTTCACTGAAACACCTGATGTAAACTGCAAACCAGGAAAATCTGTCAGCTGGACACTGCCGGCCCTCACTCCATTTGAAGATGCTTTAGGCTTGAATATAGAAATCTTCCCAAACGGTTGCTTTCTAGACTTAAAAAAAAAAAAAAAAAAAAAAAAAAAATCTGAATTTGTAGCTTGTTGTAACCACTAACATTTGTTTTCCTTTTGTTTTTAAAGAAATGCCTCTTATGAAGTAACTGGCTGATCACACCATATAGAGGCCTAACTTAGATGGAAGCCAGCCTGCAACATCATCTCCTGAACTGAGACATACCATTTAATCGTTTAACTGATATTATCTATTCTGGGGTCTGAGAAACTGGTTGAATGGCTTATCGGACAATCCACCAACTCAGTTTCTGGACTATACAATGTCTTAGGGAAGTTTCAGACGGGAGAATGTTGATGTTCAGGACATACCACTTCGAAATATGGCACCTCAGCATTTGGAAAACCAGCAGAAACAGGAAAGTCTGACTTTCCCCTACCCTTATTCCCTGAAACAGGCCATAAAAGAATTATCTGACCTTCCTGTAAAGTGAGTCATAAGACGCTCATTCCAGAGGGGTCCTTCCTGTACCTAGAGGAAAGAAGTGTCACACAGGAATAAGGAATACAAAGAGTCTGAACAAACAGATCTTATTTATGTCCTCCCAGTTTATTACCTTTATACTATATCTTTTTGTCCTCCAATAATACCCTGCACGACTGTGCATAAAAATACAGTGTGCCCTGTTTAGGGAGGTCATTATTTCTGAAAGCTTCTGTGTCTTGCAAAACTGATTTTAAATAAATGTGTACGTTTTTGTTTTGTTAACCTGTCTATTGTTTTAGGGTCCTAGCCATGAACCCAGCAATGGGTGAGGCAATATATCACTGTCCTGCACAGTATTATATTTTCAGACTTGTAACAGAATTTATAACTGAACTAAATAGAAAAATGGGTGAATAAGTTATGGCCATCTGCATGACAAATTATCACATATTCATGGGCAATGTGTTTTCAAGGAATTTGTAATAGGATGTCCCCTTGAAAACACCATGCAATCATTGTTTTCCTTTTTATTTTTATGGGAAGCAGAAATAATTAATCAACTATGGTTTTAAAAATTATTCTTGAGCAATGGGTCTTATGTTTCTTTACCCCTTCCAATAAATACAGGATGCATTGTGAAGATGACACAGGAGAATTTGCAACTACTGTTTAATGTTCCTTTGTTTAGAAATCTGCCCTGCTTTATTATTTCCATTTTATGTCTTTATAAGTAAATTGAGTTAAAATTGGTTCCCTTTAGTAGATCTTTAAGTAGATCAATAACTTAAAAAAAATCATAGATGTCACATGACACACAATTTATTCTGTAAGGAAGGTAATAAAACTTGACTATTGGCCAGGTTGTCTTTGAAGGGTCTTCAGTGTAGGCTGAAGATGTGTTCCTACAGTTCTAGTGTCTGAAGAATGTTTGGGTTATCAAAGAATTTCATCTCTGACAGAGTATTTTATATGTAATCAAAAGATTGAGAGTGTTTCATATGCAATTTTACTGGTCTGTGTCTTTTGCTCACCGGAAACTTTCCTTTCAGTTATATTTAAAAAGGAAAATAAAAATTAAGCCACAATTCACCCCTGAAAGGAAGTAACAGCTAAATTTGACAGTGCCTAAGTCAGGCATTTAATACAAATATTATTATAAAAATATTAAGTGAGAAATGTGAAACATACAACTCTATAGTGATAATATTCCAACTGTATATGTGTCTGTGCTTGCGAGAAAAATAGAAATTATACTAAAACATTAACAGTGGTTTTCTATGGATATTAAGATTATGAATATATTTCTTTTCTTTTTCATTATGTATTTCCAAATGCTCCGCTATAAACATTAATCACTTTTATTTAAAAAAACTGGCTAATCAATTTTAATTGACAAGAAAAAATTGTGTATATTTATGGTACACAACATGTTTTAATATATCTATGCATTGTAGAATGGCTAAATCAAGGAATTTAACATATACATTACCTCACATATCATTTTTTTGGTTTGAGATCACTTTAAATCTATTCTCTTAGCAATTTTCAAATATATAATACATTGTTAGTAACTGTAGTCACCATGACATACAATAAGTCTTTAGAACTTATCTTTTCTGTCTAACATTTTATGTCCTTTGACTAACATTTGCCCAATCCCCCTATCCCCTACCCTCAGCCTATGATAACCACCAGTTTACTCTGTTTTTATAAGTTTCACATTTTTATACTTCACATATAAGCGAGATTATGTGGTAATTGTCTTTCTGTGCCTGGCTTATTTCATTTAACACAGTGTCCTCCAGGTTCATCCATGCTGCTGGAAATGACAAAATTTCCTTCTTTTTTAAATGTTGAATAGTATTTCATTGGATATATATACCACATATATATAAAATAGAATATTAAAATCCCAATATTGGAATATGTACTAGGGATATATACAAAAAATATGAAATGAACCAGTTGAAGAGATACATACATTCTGATGTTCATTCCAAGATTATTCACAGTAACCAAGATATGGAACTAAACTAATTACACATCAATAGTGGAAAAATAAAATGTGTACTACTTTTATAATGAAAAAAGTGTCTATATTGTTTAGAAATTTATTTAGAAGTCCCCCTTCCCTTGCTAGACCCATGTCTTTTTCTCTGTTAGCCTTGAGAACATGACAACTGCTATTCTGGTAGCCAACCAAGAGATTATGCAAATCAGGACTTCTATTGTAATGCAGGAGACTACAGAAGAAATAGCTGAAAAGTGCACGCCTGGCTGTTCCTCTTCTCATCAGTTCCCTGAAATGAGCACACACTTCCACACTTCCTATGACATTTTCTAATGGTATTTCTACTGATGGTAGCCATAGAAGAGGAAAAAAGTAGTGCAAAGATAGGTACAAAAAAAAGTTTAAGATAAAGTTTTAAAACAAACTAAAAATCAACTAGATTAAAATACTTTTTCTAATATTCATAGGCATGGAAATTGAGTTATTCACTGGTTTGTCGTAGCATTTTCTTCTCACTTTAGAGGTATATCTTTATAATCTGGATCACTCTTTCTAAATGTGAAGTTTCTACTTTCCATTCTTTTCATCTTTGGTCTGGTGTTCCTGGTTCTTTTTTCTTGCATAAAGTTCATTTGTACTCCTTTGTACCCTCAGTCCCTGTTATCCACCATAGAAAACAGAGAGTGGGGAGGGCATATAATACTAATAATATTGTTGGGTCATTTTGTTACAAAATATAATGGTGGAGAATGATGCATGTTAGAGAAGGCAAGAAGAAAAAATGAGAAACAGATCTTTGAAATAACCATATTAAGAAAGAATGGGTCACTTGTTAGATATAGTCAAGGATACATACAAACAGTGGAATAAATTATTTTACTGTGTTGCTTGCTAAATGAACATCAAATAATCCTTTCTGGTCTCTATTATTACAGCATAACCCCCTTTGGTATAATTCATAAATTCACTTTATCATCATCCTGTTCTTCCTTTCTACACAATATAAAGTAAGGGAGGTCTTTGTGATAGGAGATTAATATTGAAGTGATACTTTCCTGCTTTGGTTCTAAGTATTTTATTCTTCTATTATTTTTCAATTAGTTTTATAACTTCTAACTCCATTCTTATAATAAGTGCAATACATATTTGATGTACAAAACACAAGAGGCAAAAATATAAAAATTACTTTTCATTTTTTTTCCCAGATATGATCACTTTTTACATTTAGAAATACATATAATGGAGGGATAAGGGGATGAATCACAGTTAAAATAAAACCAAGGGTATTCCTTGATGGAGGTGTGCAGCTGTTTAACAGTTTGGGGAAATACATTTTATTAATGTTCAACTGGGGCATTCCACTATGCAGGAAGTAGCTAAAATTAATATTATTCTTCCAGCACAGAGTACCTTCGACCGTCCTGTACAGCTTGTAAAAAAAAATCTGATAGTACATGATAGTAGACTCTGGGGAATTAAAGAAGATGATATCTTCTACCATAAGAAAGATGTGTATTTATGGAACATAATACACATCTTCTACCATAGCTGTGTATTTATGGAACAGCTGGATTCTTCTTTGGGGGAGCCTCAAACCCTTCAGGGCCACTAAGACTGCTTGGTGAGACTATGGTCCTAATCTAATGCTTTCCCAGAAGTGGTGATGTTGCAAGCTAGGGAGCTGATTGCATTTTGAATTAGGTTAGTTGTTTCAATTCATTCATTTTTCATTCATTCACTTATTCCAAAAATAAGGATTACGTGCCTAGAATAATCCAGCATGATTTTACGTGCTGTCATAGGCAGTGAAGAAAAAAGACAAGTTTCCTGCCTCATGAAGTTTACATTCTAGTGAGAAGAGAAAAACAATGCACAAATAAAGATGCATTTCGGTCAATAAATGCCAAGGAAAAATAAAGCAGAATAAGGCAGCTGGATACAGGATGCTATCTTATAAGAGTGAATTAGAGAACTCCACACTCTTGTGGTGACTTATGAGCAAAAAATAAAATAGAGGACCTAGCAGTGTGATTTTGTGGGAGTATCCTTGGTAGAATAATAGTAAGTGCAAAAGCCTGAGGTACTCTCAGCTGGAATAATGAGTGAAGGGGGTGTGCTAGGAAAAGGGTCAGGTTCTGTAGGGTGCTGCAGGCATTCTGAAGACTGGCATTTACTCAGAGTGATTTAGGAAGGCATGAGAAGGTTCTGAGCAGAGTAAGGATATAATGATTAGGTTTTAAAAGCATCATTTTGACTATTTAGCATATATATACTTGGTCCTATATCTGATGTTGCATTCTGTCTAATAGCTATAATGCTTATTCCTTTACCTCACAGTTTAATGATCCATGATTTATATTTTATTTAGCAAGACAAATCTTTCTTCATTAGTCGTTTCAAAAATTGTATTGTCTGGTTTCATACATTTTTTTTCCAAGTAATATTTGGAAATACTTTTATCTCAACACCATTATTAGGATTTTGTTTGGAATTAAATTATATCTATAGATAAATTTTAGGAGTCTTTTTATAACACTATTGATTCTCATACAGACTATGCTAGTTCTATGTTCTTACTCAAGAGTTATTTTAGCTTTCTTAGAAGAATTTTATTGTTTTCTCTATACATTTTCTCTAAATTTATTATTAAATTTAACCATAGAATATTTACATGTATATTACTTCTATGGAATGGTACCTTTTTATTACATTTTCTTACTAATTCATTCTGGTATATAGAAAAGCTAATACACACATGTTTATGTGTGTAGATAGATAATCATAACTGACCTCCACACAACGTGCTTATATATTATAAAATTTTAATTGGATTTTCTTCAATTTTTAGATAATTATTTTTCCAAGAATATGTATTTCAATTTTTTCCCAATATTTGTATTGCTTATTTCTTATTTTTCTTGTATTGCATTACCTAAAGTGTCCTGAGAATATTAATTACTTGTGGTGATAATGGTTATCATTTTCTTGTGTCTCATCATTTATGTAAATACCTCTGATACTGAGGCTACACATTGATTAAATGGCTAACCTCAATCAAAGAGCAGTTATTGGTTTTGTGAAGTTCTGCACTGAGAATACTAAGGTTCAGTACTAATAGTACCATGATCAATTAGCATTTCATGACGTGGACTTCGAAGCAGATGGATTGTTACTAACCTAGAATTTAATATAATGCTCTACACTGATTTGAGATGGTTTTCATCATGGAATGGTCATACATAAAGAAGTTTTTAACAAAACTCTCTTAGATAGTCTTACACCCACGTTTCCATTCAGGCTGACAAACAATCTCACACCCACACCCTCATTCAGGCTGAAGTTTTCATTTGTTTGTTCATTTGTAGATTTGGGGAAATATGACACTAAAGAAGTAGCACCCTTCTATAAAGAGCTCCCGATTTAACCTGGGAGAATAGATTCTTCAAAACACTAGTGAGCAAAAGCCCATTGCTTTAAAGTTCCTCCAAAAACAAAACAAAACAAAAATCTGAGATCTAGATTTAATTCTTCATCTATATTAAACCCAACTATTCTGATTCACAGATTGCAACATTACAAGGTAATAATTCTTGCCATAATTCTGAGGCTATGACCCTCAAAGAAAGGTGGGAGCAGTTTACCACAACACAGAACAACACACATTCTTACAATTAGGATAGTAGTGCAAAGAGAGACATTTGAGACCCCTTTCCTGGAAGTTTGGGCTTCAAAAAGTTTGCAGGGCCTTTTAGACTCGGGAAAGGGTGAACATCACCAGTGGTAGCTTTTTTTTTTTTCCTTCTCTTTTTTTTTAATACTCTAAGTTCTGGTGTACATGTGCAGAACTTGGAGGTTTGTTACTTAGGTATACATGTGCCATTATGGTTTCCTGCACCCATCAACCTGTCATCTACATTAGGTATTTCTTCTAATCCTATCACTCCCATAGCGCCCCCAATCCCCAACAGGCCCTGATGTGTGATGTTCCCCTCCCTATGTCCATGTGTTCTCATTGTTCAACTCCCATTTATGAGTTAGAACATGAGGTGTTTTGTTTTCTACTCTTGTTTTAGTGTGCTGAGAATGATGGTTTGAGCTTCATCCATGTCCCTACAAAGAACATGAATTCATCATTTTTTATGGCTGCATAGTATTCCATGGTGTATATGTGCCACATTTTCTTTATCCAGTCTATCATTGATGGGCATTTGGGTTGGTTCCAAGTCTTTGCTATTGTGAACAGTGCCACAATAAACATATGTGTGCATGTGTCTTTATAGTAGAATGATTTATAATCCTTTTGGTATATACCCAGTAATAGGATTGCTGGGTCAAATGGTATTTCTAGTTCTAGATACCTGAGGAATAGCCACACTGTTTTCCATAATGGTTTAACTAATTTTCACTCCCACCAATAGTGTAAAAGCATTCTGATTTCCCCATATCCTCTCCAGTATCTATTATTTCCTGGCTTTTTAATGATCACCATTCTAACTGGCATGAGATGGTATCTCAATGTGGTTTTGATTTGCATTTCTCTAATGACCAGTGATGATGAGTGTTTTTTTCATAAGTTTGTTGGCTGCATAAATATCTTCTTTTGAGAAGTGTCTGTTTGTACCATTTGCCCACACTTTTATGGGGTTGTTTGTTTCATGTAAATTTGTTTAAGATCTTTGTGGATTCTGGATATTAGCCCTTTGTCAGATGGACAGATTGCAAAACTTTTTCTCCCATTTTGTAGGTTGCCTGTTCACTATGATGATAGTTTCTTTTGCTGTGCAGAGGCTCTTTAGTTTAACTAGATCCCATTTGTCAATTCTAGCTTTTGTTGCCATTGCTTTTGGTGTTTTAGTCATGAAGTCTTTGCCCATTGCTATGTCCTGAATGGTATAACCTAGGTTTTATTCTAGGGTTTTTATGGTTTTAGGTCTTACGTTTAAGTCTTTAATCTATCTTGAGTTAATTTTTGTATAAGGTGAAGGAAGGGGTCTAGTTTCTCTTTTCTGCATGTTACTAGCTAGTTTTCCCAACACCATTTATTAAATAGGAAATCCTTTCCCCATTGTTTGTTTTTGTCAGGTTTGTCAAAGATCAGATAGTTGTAGATGTGTTGTGTTATTTCTGAGGCCTCTGTTCTGTCCCACTGGTCTATATATCTGTTTTGGTACCAGTACCATGCTGTTTTTGTTACTGTAGCCTTGTAGTATGGTTTGAAGTCAGGTAACGTGATGTTCTTTTGCTTAGAATTGTCTTAACTATGTGAGCGCGTGTTTGGTTTCATATAAAATTTAAAGTAGTTTTTCCAATTCTGTGAAGAAAGTCAATGGTAGATTGATGGGGATAGCACTGAATTAATAAATTACTTTGGGGAGTATGGCCATTTTCACGATATTGATTCTTCCTATCCATGAGCATGGAATGATTTTCAATTTGTTTGTGTCCTCTCTTATTTCCTTGAGCGGTGGCTTGTAGTTCTCCCTGAAGAGGTCCTTCACATCCCTTATAAATTGTATTCCTAGGTATTTTATTCTTGTTGTAGCAATAATGAACGGGAGTTCACTCACGATTTGATTCTCTGTCTGTTATTGGTGTATAGAAATGCTTGTGATTTATGCACATTGATTTTGTATCCTGAGACTTTGCTGAAGTTGCTTATCTGCATAAGGCGATTTGGGGCTGAGACAATGAGATTTTCTAAATATACAATCATGTCGTCTGCAAACAAAGACAATTTGACTTTCTCTCTTCCCAATTTAATACTGTTTCTTTCTTTCTCTTTCCTGATTACCATGGCCAGAACTTACAATACTATATTAAACAGGAGTAGTTAGAGAGGGCATCCTTGTCTTGTGCCGGTTTCCGAAGGGAATGCTTCCATTTTTTGCCCACTCACTATGATATTAGCTGTGGGCTTGTCATGAACCACTCTTATTAGTTTGAGATACGTTCCATCAATACCTAGTTTATTGAGAGTTTTTAGAATGAAGGGCTGAATTTGGTTGAATGCCTTTTCTGCAGCTATTGAGATAATCATGTGTTTTCTGTCATTGGTTCTGTTTATGTGATGGATTACATTTATTGATTTGCATATGTTGAACCAGCCTTGCATCCCAAGGATGAAGCCAACTTAATAATGGTGGATAAACTTTTTGATGTGCTTCTGGATTCAGTTTGCCAGGATTTTATTGAGGATTTTGCATCGATGTTCATCGAGGTTCATTAGGGATATTGGCCTAAAATTTTCCTTTTTTGTTGTGTCTCTGCCAGTTTTTGGTATCAGGATTGTGATGTGCTCATAAAATGAGTTAGGGAGGATTCCCTCTTTTTCTACTGTTTGGAATAGTTTCAGAAGGAATGGTACAAGCTCCTCCTTGTACCTCTGGTAGAATTCGACTGTGAATCTGTCTGGTACTGGACTTTTTTTGGTTGGTAGGCTATTAATTCCTGCCTCAATTTCAGAACTTGTTATTGGTCTACTCAGAGTTTTGACATCATCCTGGTTCAGTCTTGGGAGGGTGTATGTGTCCAGGAATTTATCAATTTCTTCTAGATTTTCTAGGTTATTTGACATCATCCTGGTTTAGTCTTGGGAGGGTGTATGTGTCCAGGAATTTATCAATTTCTTCTAGATTTTCTAGTTTATTTGCATAGAGGTATTTATTGTATTCTCTGATGATAATTTGTATTTCTGTGGGACCAGTGGTGATATCCCCCTTATCATATTGCATCTACTTGATTTTTTTTCTTATTTATTAGTCTGGCTAGTGGTCTATTTTGTTGACCTTTTCAAAAACCAGCTCATGGATTCATTGATTTTTTGAAGGGTTTTTTGTGTCTCTATCTCCTTCAGTTCTGCTCTGATCTTAGTTATTTCTTGTCTTCTGCTAGTTTTGAATTTGTTTGTTCTTGTTTCTCTAGTTCTTTTAGTTGTGATGTTAGGGTGTTGATTTTAGATCTTTCCTCCTTTCTCATGTGGGCATTTAGTGATATAAATTTCTCTGTTAACACTGCTTTAGCTGTGTCCCAGAGATTCTGGTACATCATGTCTTTGTTCTCACTGGTTTCAAAGAACATCTGTATTTCTGTCTTCATTTTGTTATTTACCCAGTAGTCACTCAGGAACAGGTTGTTCAGTTTCCATGCAGTTGTGCGGTTTTGAGTGAGTTTCTTAATCCTGAGTTCTAATTTGATTACACTGTGGTCTGAGAGAATGTTTGTTATGATTTCTGTTCTGTTTCCTTTTGCTGAGGAGTGTTTCACTTCCAATTATGTGGTCAATTTTAGAACAAGTGTGATGTGGTGCTGAGAAGAATGTATATTCTGTTGATCTGGGGTGGAGAGTTCTGTAGATGTCTTTTAGGTCCACTTATTCCAGAGCTGAGTTCAATTCCTGGATATCTGTTAATTTTCTCTCTCATTGCTCTATCTAGCATTGACAGTGGGCTGTTAAAATCTCCCACTATTATTATATAGGAGTCTAAGTCTCTTTGTAAGTCTCTAAGAACTTGATTTATGAATCTGGGTACCCCTGTATTGGGTGCATATTTATTTAGCATAGTTAGCACTTCTTGTTGCATTGATCCCTTTACCATTATGTAATCCCTTCTTTGTCTCTTTTCATCTTTGTCTCTTTTGATCTTTGTTGGTTTAAAGTCTGTTTTATCAGAGACTAGGATTGAAACCCCTGCTTTTCTTTGCTCTCCATTTGCTGGATACATATTCCTCTATCCCTTTATTTTGAGCCTATATGTGTCTTTGCCCGTGAGATGGGTCTCCTGGATACAGCACACTGATGGGTCTTGACTCTACCCAACTTGCCAGTCTGTGTCTTTTAATTGGGGCATTTAGCCCATTTACATTTAAGGTTAATATTGTTATGTGTGAATTTGATACTATCATTAGGATGCTAGCTGGCTATGTTGCCCATTAGTTGATGCAGTTTCTTCACAGCATTGATGGTCTTTACAATTTGGTATGTTTTTGCAGCGGCTGGTACAGGTTGTTCCTTTCCATGTCTAGTACTTCCTTCAGGAGCTTTTGTAAGGCAGGCCTGGTGGTGACAATATCTCTCAGCATTTTCTTGTCTGTAAAGGATTTTATTTCCCCTTCACTTATGAAGCTTAGTTTGGCTAGATTTGAAATTCTGGGTTGAAAATTATTTTCTTTAAGAATGTTGAATATTGGCCCCCACTCTCTTCTGGCTTATAGAGAGATCCTCTGTTAGTCTAATGGGCTTCCCTTTGTGGGTAACCCAACTTTTCTCTCTGGATGGCCCTAACATTTTTCCTTCATTTCAACCTTGGTGAATCTGATGACTATATGTCTTGGGGTTGCTCTTCTCAAGGAATATCTTTGTGGTGTTCTTTGTATTTCCTGAATTTGAATGTTGGCCTGTCTTGCTAGGTTGGGGAAGTTCTCCTGGATAATATCCTGAACTGTGTTTTCCAGCTTGGTTCCATTCTCCCCATCATCACTTTCAGGTACACCAATCAAACGTAGATTTGGTCCTTTCACATAGTCCCATATTTCTTGGAGGCTTTGTTTGTTTCTTTTCACTCTTTTTCTCTAATCTTTTCTTCTTACTTTATTTCATTGAGTTGACCTTCAATCTCTGATATCCTTTCTTCTGCTTGATCCATTTGGCTATTGATACTTGTGTGTGTTTCACGAAGTTCTAGTGCTGTGCTTTTCAGCTCCATGAGTTTATTAATGTTCTTTAAACTTTTTATTCTAGTTAGCTATTCATCTACCCTATTTTCAAGATTCTTAGCTTCCTTGCATTGGATTAGAACATTCTCCTTTAGCTTGGAGGAGTTTGTTATTACCCACCTTCTGAAGCCTACTTCTGTCAATTCATCAAACTCATTCTCTGTCCAGTTTTGTTTCCTTGGTGGCAAGGAGTTGTGATTCTTTGGAGGAGAAGAGGTGTTCTGGTTTTTGGAGTTTTCAGCCTTTTTGCACTGTTTTTTCCCCATTTTCATGAATTTATCTACCTTTGGTCTTTGACGCTGGTGATCTTCGGATGGGGTCTCTGAGTGGATGTCCTTTTTGTCAATGTTGCTACTATTCCTTTCTGTTTGTTAGTTTTCCATCTAACAGGCAGGCCCCTCTTCTGCAGGTCTGCTGGAGTTTGCTAGAGGTCCACTCCAGACCCTGTTTGCCTTGGTATCACCAGCAGACACTCCAGGAGAGCAGAGATTGCTGCCTGTTCTTTCCTCTGGAAGCTTCGTCCCAGAGGGGCAACTGCCAGATGCCAGCGAGAGCTCTCCTGTATGGGGTGTCTGTAGGCCCCTACTGGTGGGTTTCTTCCAGTCAGGATACACAGGGTCAGGGACTCACTTGAGGAGGCAGCCTGTCTCTTATCAGAGTTCAAACACTGTGCTGGGAGAACCACTGCTCTCTTAAGAGCTACAAGGCAGGGACATTTAAGTCTGCTGAAGTTGCTCCCATAGCTACTCCTTCCCCCAGGTGCTCTGTCCCAGGGAGATGGGGGTTTTATCTATAAGTCCCTGACTGGAGCTGCTTTCTTTTTTTCAGAGATGAGGTGCCTAGAGAGGCAGTCTGGCTGCTGTGGCCTTGCTGAGCTGTGGTGGGTTCTGCCCAGTTGAACTTCCCAGCGACTTTGTTTACATTGTGAGGGTAAGATTGCCTACTCAAGCCTCAGCAATAGCAGATGCCCCTCCCTCTCACCAAGCTTGAGCATCCCACGTTGACCTCAGACTGCCATGCTAGCAGTGAGAATTTCAAGCCAGTGGATCTTAGCTTGCTGGGCTTTTTGTGGTGGGACCCAATGAACCAGGCACTGGAGGGAATCTCCTGGTCTGCCGGTTGCGATGACCATGGGAAAAGTGCAGTATCCAGGCTGGAGTACACCATTCCTCCCACTATAGTCTCTCACGGCTTCCCTTGGTTAGGGACGGGAAAGGCGACACCTACCCTGCTTTGGCTCTCCTTCCGTGGGTTGTACCCACTGTTCAACCAGTCCCAATGAGATGAACTAGGTACCTCATTTGGAAATGCAGAAATCACCCACCTTCTGAGTCAATCTTCCTGGGAGCTGCAGACCGGAGCTGTTCCTATTCGGCCATCTTGCCATCAACGTTTTACCACCAGTGGTAGCTTTTTAGGCAAAATAACATTGTTATTGGATTCCTGCTTGAATATTGAACAACAGTTGCTCCATATCTACCAAATCAATGGAGCAACTTTTAAAGGATTATTTCATTACAATTTGACTTATCTTACGGCAGATGAATCACTGCCGTATGAATTGCTCCCTCTTTAGATGGATCTAAAGAGGGAGTAAATTAATTTTACATTTTAAAATTATATTTCCTACAACCAGTTAAATACATAAAACGTATATTTCTATTTGAAAAAAAATACAACAGTAATTATGAAAATTATCAGCCCTACATGCACATTAGAATAATTTAAAAATACTGATATCTGGACAGCCCTGGAAAGTCTGGTTCAGTTGGTAAAGGGTGAGGCCTTGGAATTCATATGTTCTTAAAGCATCCCAGATGATTCTAACTGGAAACGGGTTAGGAACTACATGATCATTGCTCCCTCACAAAAGACACCACTTTTCCAAAGTGATTACATTTGCCAGTATGTGAATTAAATAATCATTTAGGAGTGAACAAGTATACTAAAATGAACTCCCAAGAAATTAACCACCTGGAGAAATACTACAATTTTTTTTTCTGTGATGTTTGGGCTTAAAATAACAAAAAAACAAAGGATTCTTCAGTGCTAACCCAGCACGTATGTGTGAGATCATGTAAGTGGTATACAAGGGTTTTAATTGATCAGACATTATTCTTTAAATTGATGGTATTGAATGAATAAACCTGTAAGAATATTGTACATAAGTATGGATTTCTGTTGGTTAAAATTTTAAAATGAAAAATTACTTATAAAAGTCAGAAAATATATCAACAAATATTTATTGTGTTCCCACTATGCCACAGAATCTTTTTGGCACCAAGACTATGACAATTAGAAAAACACACAAATAAAAAATCTCTTTTGGCCAGGCGCGATGGCTCACGCCTGTAATCCCAACACTTTGGGAGGCTGAGGCGGTCGGATCACGAGGTCAGGAGATCGAGACCATCCTGGCTAACACTGTGAAACCCCGTCTCTATTAAAAGATACAAAAAATTAGCCGGGCATGGTGGCAGGTGCCTGTAATCCCAGCTACTCGGGAGGCTGAGGCAGGAGAATAGCGTGAACCTGGGAGGCAGAGCTTGCAGTGAGCCGAGATCACGCCACTGCACTCCAGCCTGGGCGACAGAGCGAGACTACGTCTCAAAAAAAAAAAAAAAAAAAAATCTCTTTTGTAATAGTGTCTGCATTTGAGTGGAAGAGATGAACAATAAAAATCACCCAAAATGAAATAGTCTCATGTTAAAATTTTGACCTCTGTCAAGAGATTCTTAATGCTATCTCATAGTCATACTATATTTGCCTTTTGAATTTACTCTTCCATTCTCCTAAACTATTTGGTATGGTTTGGATCTGTGTCTGTGTCAAAATTTCATGTCTAATTGTAATCCCCAATATTGAAGGTGGGGCCTGGTGGGAGGTAATTTGATCATGAGGTGGTTTCTAATGATTTAATACTATCACCCAGGGTGCTCTTCTTATGATACGGAGTAAGTTCACATGATATCTTGTTGTTTAAAGGTATGTAGCACCTCACTCCTCTCTCTTCCTCCTGCTCTGGCCATGTAGCACATGCCTAATTCTCCTTTGTCTTCTGTCACAATTAAAAATTCCCAGAGGCCTCTCCAGAAGCCGTCATGCTTTTTGTAAAGCCTGTAGAACCATGAGCCAATTAAACCTTTCTTCTTTACAAATTACCTGGTCTCAGGTATTATTTATAGCAGTGCAAGAATCAACTAGCAAATTGGTACTGGGGAGTTGGGTATTATTACAAAGATACCTGAAAATGTAGAGGTGGCTTTGAAACTGGGTAACGGGCAGAGTTGGAAGAGTGTGGAGGGCTCAGAAGAAGAAAAGAAGATGAGGAAAGTTTAGAACTTCCTAGAGACTTGTTAAATTGTTTTGGCCAAATGCTGATGGTGATATGGACAATAAAGTCCAGGCTGATGAGGTCACAGATGGAGATGAGGAACTTATTGGAAACTGAGCAAAGGTTGCTTTTGCTATGCATTACCAAAGAAGTTGGAGGCCATTGTGCCCCTGCCCTGGAGATCTGCAGAACTTTGAACTTGAGAGTGACGATTTAGGGTATCTGCGGGAAGAAATTTCTAAGCAACAAAGCATTCAAAATGGGACCTGACTGCTTCTAACAACTATCCTCAGATACATGAGCAAAGAAATATCCTGAAACTGGAAATTATATTTAAAATGGAAGCAAAGTGTAAATGTTTGAAAAATTTGCAGCACGGCCATGTGGTAGAAAAGCCCATTTTCAGGGGAGGAATTCAAGAAGACTGCATAAATTTGCATAACTAAAAGCAAGGCAAATGCTGATAGCCAAGAAAATGGGAGAAAGGCCTCAAAGGCATTTCAGAGAGCTTGGAGGCAGCCCCTCCCATCACAAGCCTGGAGGCCTAGAAGGGAAGACTGGTTTCGTGGGCCAGAACCAGGGCCCCACTGCTCTGTGCCGCCTTGGGACACTGCTACACCTATCCTGGCTGCTCCAGCCCCAGCCATGGCTCAAAAACCAAGACTTAGGGCTTGCCCCTCTGAAGCAGTGGCCCAGGGATTACTAGTTACTAAAGATAATTTAGTTTTATTTTAGTTCTTCTTATTAATTTAGTTATATAGTTACTAGTTCCTAGTAGTAACTAGTAGTTACTAAAGATCATTTAGTTGTATTTTAGTTCTCATTTTAGAACTAAAGTAAGCGTTTTAGTTCATTTGAAATTACCGCACATGAGTAGTGTAGTTTGTAATTATATGGAGTCTTGCTCTGTCACCCAGGTTGGAGTGCAATGGCCCAATCTTGGCTCACTACAACCTCCAGCATCCAGGGTTCAAGTGATTCTCCTGTCTCAGTCTCTTGTGTAGCTGGGATTACAAATGTGTGCCACCATGCCTCATTCATTTTTGTATCTTTTCAGTAGAGACAGGGTTTCACCATGTTGGCCAGGCAGGCTGGTCTCAAACTCCTGACCTCAAGTGATTCGCTCGCCTCAGATTCCCAAAGTCCTGGGATTACAGGCATGAGCCGCCATGGCTGGCCAGTAATGTCATTTTAAATATTTCAAAAAATATTACCTTAGAAAATAGGTGAAGCTGGCTGGGCGCTTCACTCACGCCTGTAATCCCAGCACTTTGAGAGGCCGAAGTGGGCGGATCATGAGGTCAGGAGATCAAGACCATCCTGGCTAACACAGTGAAACCCCATCTCTACTAAAAAATACAAAAAATTAGCTGGGCGCGGCGGCGGGTGCCTGTAGTCCCAGCTACTTGGGAGGCTGAGGCAGGAGAATGGTGTGAACCTGGGAGACGGAGCTTGCAGTGAACTGAGATCCCACCACTGCACTCCAGCCTGGGTGACAGAGCGGGACATGGTCTCAAAAAAAAAAAAAGAAAAAATACATGAAGCCTATACTGGATATTAGAAGGACTCAATGATTACTTTAAATATATCCCCAAAATCATGTAATAGAAAAAATATATGGATTCATGCTTAAGGTCTGAAATGAGGTGAATGATAAACCAATCAACATATTATTTTCTGTTTTAAGTTAACTACAAGAGTATAGCAATAGCACCGAGTATAACTTATTTGTCATTGGTGTTTATATTTTAAATCCTTTTATGAAATCATTTTGAGAGAAACTAGCATTTCAATCACAGCAGCTACTGTCATAAAAACTTCAACAGGTGAGACTTCTTATCCAGCTGGAATAGTACTTTTTCTCAACTACCTGCAATTATATTGCTATAAAAATCAAGCAAATGATGTAGATTTGTTCATTCAACATCCTTTTTTTTTCTCCCTTCTTGCTTGCTTTTCTCTACTTGAAAACTGATAAGCTAAGCAAAACAAAACAGAAACTAAATATCTCACTCTCCATTGCAGCTGGGTGTGGTCATAGCTGTATTACTTATTTTTGGCCCATCAGATGGAAATACTTTGTGCAGTTTCTAAAGCTTACTCCTTCTTCCCTAAAACAAATGCAATTCTTAGACATCCAGATGTTGGTGCCAAGGACGGAGAGTAGCAAGCTAGAAGCAACTTGTTTTCTCAATGGCACCGTTGAGCATTACCGTCTGCCAGTCGACAGGAATCTTGCTTCCTGAGATAAAAAAAAATAGTTATTTGCTTACAACCCATAAATTTCTATTTGGTGCCGCCAAACAGAAATGCTTTCAGATATGATAATAATATTTTTATATCGAATATTATTGTAGTAAAATAAGCAAATTACTGGTCTATATATTCAGAATGGAACAGAGTTCTAACAAAAGAGTTCATTCCTGGGTTGTTTATATTAAAGATAAGATCTCTGTAGTACACACATACACTCACCAGAAGTACTTTAAAAAGAGAGAGGTATAATGAAACAAGAAATCTTGGAAATTAGACAGTTAATTTGACACAGAAAAGTGTGGAATGTTGCCCAAAGAAAATTTCTATTTAAATTATCTGCAAACTTTTATGGAATCTGAAGTTATAGTAAACTTTTAGGTGAATAAAGTGGTATTTTAGAAAGTTAATAGACATGTTTAGAGAAGTCATATAATGAATAATGCATAAGTAATAAGAAACAATATAGTAGAACCTTAAGAATCTTATAATGTCATTTTTATAAATTAATTATTTACAATTTATTTTAAACGCTGATTATTTGTCTGGATGTGATAGGAAAAACATGTAAGTTGTTCATTAGTGAGGATCGTTTTATTTGCAATTATTAAAGCCTTGTGTGTCCTCAGTCATGCTAACTTGTCTTTGTCTTTAACATTTGTATTTTTAATGCTCAATGCATGTGGATTCGGTTTCCTCTTAAAAAGGCAGTACAATCTAATGGTTAAGAGCCATGCCTGTAGAGCCAAACAGGCTGCTATATGCTGTGCAACTATCATCAAGTAGCTTAATCTCACCAAGCCTAACATTTTTTTACAAGCAAAATTAGAATAATAACTTCCTCAATGGGTTATTGTTTTAAGATTAAATAAAACATTACATGTAAAGTGGTTAACCTACTTCCTGGAATGTAGTAAGTACTTAGTCAAAACAAATGTTATTGTTATATTAGTGATTCAAGGGAATGGTTTTGCCATGCTTCCTTAGATTCCATTACTTTTTTCCTCTCATCCACAAACTTTGTATTTAAAATTTCAACATGTTAGAGAAACGCATTTTTAAAAGTCATAAAAATAGTTGTTTGGCTTTTATTAACAACAGAAAATATGTTTATAACATCTCAGATGAAAAAATAATTCTATAGTGCCAAAATATCAATTAACATGGGTATAGAACCTTATAGAGACTCTTTTTTTTTTTTTTTTTTTCTGAGACGGAGTCTCATTCTGTCACCCAGGCAGGACTGCAGTGGTGCTCCGCCTCCCAGGTTCACGCCATTCTCCTACCTTAGCCTCTTGAGTAGCTGGGACTACAGGCTCCCGCCACCACACCCGGATAATTTTTTTGTTTTTTTTTTTTTTTTAGTAGAGACGGGCTTTCACCGTGTTAGCCAGGATGGTCTCAATCTCCTGACCTCGTGATCCGCCCACCTTGGCCTTCCAAAGTGCTGGGATTACAGGCGTGAGCCACCGCGCCTGGCCTGAAAACAGAGATTCTTTCCAGAATGTCAAAATGTGGGACAATTTTATCCAGAACAGGCAAGGATTGTTATCTTTTTGAAGTCTTTGGCAGTAGTTACTGGCTGAAACAAGGCACCAGCAGAGATTAGTCTAGTCTGGCATTGGAGCTTGTGCAGTACTGGATCCGTGAAAAAATCGTGTTTATATACAGTGTTCTGGTTCACTCTGTTCAGATATTTATCAATGAGTAGGATTTCAGAACAGGACTGAGTCAGGAAAACGAATGTCCTTTCTCTCAGCAACTATATGTCACAACTCATTGCTGTTGTTTAAAAATGTAAGAGAAGAAGAAAGAAAAAAAAATACTTGGCTGCTTTCTTTTATCTTTTCACAGAAACAAAACCCACTGAATTGCTTCCCATCCTTTTTTTTTTTTTTCCTCTAAATTTTCCTTTCTGACTAGAAACTGGAAGTGAATTGCAAAATCAGATTTATGTGATGTTACTACTTGGTAAGAAAATTTTGTATGTCTGAGAATCCATAGCAACATTCGTCTCTCATTCCTATGATTAGTAATTTGTGTCTTCTCTCCTTTTTTCTGGATTAGTCTGGCTAGAGGTAATATACTTCACACTGAAACCTATTTTGTGTAATATTAATATAGTCATTTCAGTTGTCTTTTTAAAGTAAGTTCCAGCATAATGTATCTTGTTGCTTCCTTTTACATGAAACATATTTGTGCCTTCATTTTTACATCTCAAAGACCCAGTTTTGGGGTTAATTGATATTCCCAATTATTTTTCTGTTTCATGGATCATCTACTCTAATATTTATTTATTTTTTTTTAATTTTTTTTTTTAAATATTTATTTTTCTTTATTTTTGCTTTTCCTTTTCTAGTTTCCTAGGATTGCAGCTTAGATAATTTAAATGAGAACTTTTTTCTTTTCTAATATGTGTTTAATTCTATATATGTCCTGCTTCAGTTCTACACAAATTTTGGTATGTCACATTTTTATTTTCATTCATTAAAAAAAAACTTTCTACTTTCTCTTGTGATAATTTATCTGTCCCCTGGGTTACTCTAACATCTGAGAAGTGTGTTTAGTTTTCAAATTCTTGAGGATTTCTAGATGACATTCTGTTGCTGATTTTTCAGTGTTATTCTCTGTGGTGACAGATCATATGTTGTATAGTTTTAATCCTTTTAAGTTTATGAAAATATATATTATGCTCTGGAATATGATCAGTAAAAATAAATATGGGTGCAGTTGAAAAGAATGTACATTCTACTGTTTGAGGAAAAGTATTCTGTAAATGTCAGTTATGTAAAGTTGACTGATAAAGTTGTTCAAGACTTTTATCTAATTAATGAATTTTTCTCAACTTGCTTCAATTATTGAGAGAGACTGAAAAATAAAGGAAGAAAGATGCAAATCCACAATTATAATTATAGTATATCTTGTTCCATCTTTTAACTTTAAACACACTTTAATTTATACTTGTGGATTTATCTTTTTCTCCTTTTAGTTCTATCTGATTGGCTTTATTTGTTTGGAAACTTTATTATAAGAAACATAACCATTTGAAATTATATGACTTTTTGATAAGTTTACTTCTGTCATTATAATGTTGTTATAACATTACCCCATTTATACCTGCTAATGTTCTTTGATCTGAAGACTATTTTCTGTGATATTAATATAGTCAATCCAGTTTTTTTTTTTTTAAATTAGAGCTAGCATAGTATTTTCTTATTACTCCCTTTTACTTTAAATGTATTTGATAAAAGAAAGCCTTTATAGTTAAGGTTGGATTCTGTAGACAGTATGTATTTGGATCTTCTTTTTGTTTTCCTAATCTGATGATCTCTGCTTTTTAATTAGGGTGTTTAGGCCATTTATATTTAATATGATTATTCACATAGGTTTGAATCCATCATATTTCTATTTGTTTTCTATTTGTCTCCTCTGTTCCTTTTCTTCTTTTTCTGCCTACTTTTGGATTGAGTATTTTTATAATTTCATTTTGTCTCGTGTATTTTTCTTATTGCTCTATATTTTTGTTCTTGTTACTAGTTTTGTTTTTGGTTATTATAGAGTTTATAGCATACATATTTAAAGTCTCCCTTCAAATAATATACAACTTTACATATAGTATGAAAGTTTTACAATATACTTCCATTTTTTCCTCCTTAAAACTTTCTCCTATTGACATGCATTTTACTTCTGTCTGTTATAAATGTCACAATATATTATTTTTGCATTAAACTGTCAGTTGTCTTTTAAAGGCACTCTTCAAATAAGAAAAATGTCTTATGTATTTGTCTCTATTATACGATTTCTGGTACTCTTTATTTTTTGGTTGTATCCAGATATTACTCTGGCATCATTTTCCTTCTCTTTGAAGAAATTTCTTTAATATTTCTTATAGTTTTGTTCTACTGGTGCTGAAAATATTAGCCTTTATGTCTGAAAGATATTTTCATTAGTTATAAAATTCTAGGTTGATTTTTTTTTTCATTCAGGCTTTTACAAATGCAGCTACACTGTTTTCTGGCTTTGTTATTTCCTATGAGAAGTCTGTTATCATCTCTCTCATTATGCCTTTCTATGTAATGTATCTTTTCCTTCTTGCTGCTTTTAATATTTTCCTTATTACTGGATTTTGTCATTTGATTATGCTGTGCATTGTTGTCTCTGCTTGAAGTTCATTCTGATTATTTTTACTATGGGTATAGTGTTCATCAAATTTTAAAACTTTCCATAATTATTTCATAATTTATATTTTGTTCACCCCTCCCTACTCTTTCTGTAACTTCAGTTATATATATCTGAGGCCACATAAAGTTTTCTTACAGCTCACTCATCAATTCACATAGTTGAGTTGTTTTTTCCCTGTGTTTTATTTCGGATAGTGACCATGGTTCTCTTTAAACTCAATAATCTTTTTTCCACGCAATCTTTACTGTTAATCCTATCCAGTGTGTTTTTATTTTAGACATTGAATGTCTTTATATCCAGAAATTTAATTTTTGACTCTTTTATGTCTTCCATGTATCTTTAATGAGCTCATGTTTTATCTACATTATTGAAAGAAATAAACATACACATACATATATAAATTAAATAATGACTGTGTTAATGTATTTTTTTAATAGTTGTATTGACTCTGACATTTCTGGGTCTTTCTTTCCTTAATTTTGTCTCCTCATTATCAGTCATATTCTACTGTTTATTGCATACCTACTAATTTTGGAATGGATGTTAGACATTATAAATTTTATATAGTTGGACACTGGAATTTTATATTCATTTGGATGTTTTCAACTTTGATCTCAGACACAGTAAAATTATTTGAAGACAGCTTTAACTTTTCAGGCTTGCTTTTAGTTTTTGTTATGTTGAGCAAGAACAACCTTTATCCTAGTATAAGTTTAGTCTTATCACCGTAGCAGTACCCTTATGACTCAATCAAATTCCCTCTGATGAATCTTCTGCTCTCTGACCATTAGAAGCATAAAATATTCCTTTCCCTGTGTTAGAACTAGGAATTGTTTTGCATGCTACTTTGTTTATTGTTCCCTGGCCTCATTCCTCATTTAGGCTTTTTTTTTTTTTTTTTTTTTTTTTTTTTTTTTTTTTAATAATGCATGCGCTAATCAATACAGCTAGATAGAAGAAATAAGTTCTAATGTTTGATAGCAGAGTAGGATGACTATAGTTAAAAACAATGTATTGTATATTTCAAAATAGCTACAAGTAGAGATTTGAAATGTTTCCAACACATAAACTTAATAAGTGCTGGAAGTGATAGATATCTTTAATACCCTGACTTAATCATTACACATTCTACGCATATAGCAAAATATCACAAATACCCCATAAAATGTACAAATATTATGTATCAATAAAAAAATGTTAAAAATAGATTCAGTGAAGTCTGAAGTGGGACCCTCTGAAGATGTCCAGAGCCCTCTATTTGTGAAACTCTCTTTACTCCAGTGCCCTGCGTTGTGAATGCCAGCTGTCTTGACTTCTTCAAATGCTCAACATTAACTAACTGCCGGGATCTGGATCTGTTTGGGTTTCTTCTACTTTGTGTCCTGGAAAATCTCTGTATACCATAAATTGATTCAACTATATGACTCACTTTATTTTCTCTGGAGTCGTTGCCCGATGTTGCCTGTTGTACAATGCCTGAAAGTCATTATTTTGTTAGTTTTATCTAGTTTTTCTTAGTTATTTAAGACTGAGGGTAAATATGTTCCCTGTTTTTTCATTGTGTTCAAAGATAAATTCACATATAAGTTTGAATCAAGAATTTATTAATGTAATAAGCCTATTCTTTATGTATTTACATTCAAAACATCTCTGATCATGAGTGTTTTCTCCCAGACTTATTCTTACAAATTATCTATTTACTTGTTTCTATAGATACAGATTATCTATTTATCTATATCTAATATGATTTAGCTAACAAATTACCAAAAATTAAAAGCAAAATTATTAAAGCTAAAATTTATTGACTTTTTCTCTAAATATAAAAATACATGCATTCTGGTTATCTAGTAACTAATGTATTTCACTCATTATTCATTATTCCTCTTTCTTCTGCTGTTGTTATTTTTTCCATTGTTAGTTAAATGCCCCTTTAACCAATAGGTTCACTAACAACCAAGGAGTTTCTAAATATATATATTTTTATTAAAGTTACCATTAAATCACTTCTATATGTTAAGGATTTTAAAATAATTTAAAGAAACATAAATATTTTAAATGTTTGTTTATACATATATTGTCCTTTAACATTATAAAGGTATTTCATGTAAGTACTATTACATTCCACAGAACAGTATTTGGTGACCAATAAGAAGTACGATATCCCTACCTAAGTGTTTGCTTTGGACCAGTATAGTAATGTTTGTGCTTTTATAGACCAAGATTATGAAATTTTTGATGTCAAAATCCATCACTCTCCTTTCTTTGTGCAAATGGGAAAAATGTATAGTGCTAGCTAGAGTCATCATATGTACCTAATAAATGCTAGTTGAATTATTTATAGATAAACGAGTAAACACAACAGATATGTTTGATTTCATTTTTTAAAACTGAAGTCCTCCAGATAGCAGACTAGGTCTCTGGATTACTTTACCGAAACAAACATTTCCCAATTGTAAGTAATGCAATCGTCCTTAAAACAGCAACCAAAAAGGAAATCACATGTGAGGAAGCTATTTTTAGAACCATAGATATGAAAAGAATTGTTTCAGACTGTGTCTTTGTGTATTATATGTCTATGTAAGTGTGTGTGAACATGATTGTATGAGAGAGAGCAAGAGAGAAAAGAAAACAAGCAGGCAGTAGGGGAAGTAGGAGGGAGCAGAAGATGAGAAAATGAACTGAACAAAAGGCTTTTTTTTCTAAGAATGTAAGAAAGAATATGTGAAAGCAGTTTGTGTATTAATTTCATGCAAATCCAAGATGTTATTATTTCATCTATAGTCACCCACATTTTAAATATAATTAAAATTATAGTACAGTGACCATTGAATCCCATTTGAATGGTTAAAATACTGGGGGATAATCCTAGAAGGATGTGGTTAGCTTATTGATTTCAAGCTTGATGCTTTTTATCACAGTGCATATTATGTACTGACTATAACAGTTCTGATTTTTAATCCCAAATGACTAAATCCTATGATAAAGATTTCTGAAACTTTCCCCATGAAAAGATTATTTTGATACCATTGCTATCTTTTATGACATTGGTTTCTGTGCTTCCCATATATTTTCCATTATAAGTCCAATCTTTGAACTCGAGTTAATATTTTATAAGGTAAAAAATCCATCTAGAAAATTAGGTTACTTTAATGCTTGTTCCATTATTTAAAAAAAAATTGTGACAGTGAAATACAGTGTCCATCTAGGATTCAAGTTTTGGCTTGATTGTTTTTTTCTTCGCTTCACACATTAAGGTATACTGGAAAATGGGCAGGGCAGAAATTAAGGGGTCAGTCATTTGTCATGAATGTCTAGAATTATTTGCATTTAAAAATTGTATAGTATTTATCATATGCTTGTTTTGATCATAAACATAAGGGTACTGCCTTATGACAAGATATAAAAATATTCTAAAATTACTTTTAACGCTAGCATTGTTATAGAACTTTCCATATATTTCTGCCTACGTCAGCTAGATTTTGAGTTCTTATGAGAGAAACTGTATCTTATACATTTTATTAGCTCCTCTAAAAGTAATTAAATATTTATTTATAGTAGTTCTCAGTATGTAGATATATATTGTATTTTTAAAATGTATCTTTTGGTACTACCATATGCCAAACCTTATTCTACTTTTTTTCGTATATACACTTTACCTCTTGTTCTGCCAATTACTTTACTTACTTTCTTCCTTGTAATTTTTTAATATCCTGTATCTGTCTGCCTTTCTTCTTCCCTATTTTTTAAACATAGACTTTACAGTTAGAGCAACTTTACACTCACAGCAAAATTGAGCAGAAAATACAGTTCCCATGTACCCTCTGCCCTGACACATGCACAGCCTCTGATACTATTAACATAATGCATCAGAGGGGTGTGTTATGATGAGCCTACATTGACACACAATCACCCCAAGTCCACAGTTTACATTAGGGTTAGCTCTTGGTGCTATACATTCTATAGATTTGGCAAACTTATAATGCTATGTATTAACCATTATAGTATCATACAGATTAGTTTAACTGCCCTAAAAAATTCTTGTTTCACCTATTCATCCCTCCCACCCACTAAACCACTGTCAATTGTTGATCTTTTCACTACTTCCACAGTTTTGGTTTCTTTAGAATGTCATGTAGTTGGAATCATACAGCATGCACCTTTGCAGATTGGCTTTTTTCACTCAGTAATAGTCATTTAAGATTCCTCCATGTCTTTTTACGGTTTAACAGCTCATTTATTTTTATTTTTCAGTAATTCAATTGTCTGATTGTACCACAGTTTATCCATTCATCTGATGAAGGACATCTCTGTTGCTTCTAAGTTTTGGCAATTATGAATAAAGCTGCTATAATTGTCTGAATTCAGGTTTTTGTGTGGATATAAATTTTTGATTCATTTGGATAAATACCAAGAAGCCTAATAGTTGGGTTGTATATTTACATTTTTAGTTTTGTAAGAAATTGCTGAACTCTCTTCCAAAGTGACCATTTTGCAATCTCACCAACAATAATTGTGATTTATTATTATTCTACATCCTCAATAGCATTCAATGTCAGAGTTTAGGATTTTGGCCATTCTAATAGATGTGCAGTAGTAACTCAGTGTTTTATTTGCAATTCCCTAATGACATATGATGTTAAGTATCTTCTAATATGCTCATTTGTCACCTGCATATCTTCTTTGGTGAAGTGTCTGTCCAGGTCTTTTGCCCACTTTTTTTATCCGGTTGCTTTTTTTTTTTTTTTAATACTTCAAGTTCTAGGGTACATGTGCACAAGGTGCAGGTTTGTTACGTATGTATACATGTGCCATGTTGCTGTGCTGCACCCATTAACTCATCATTTACATTAGGTATATCTCCTAATGCTATCCCTCCCCACTCCCCCCACCCCACAACGGGCCCCAGTGTGTGGTGTTCCCCACCCTGTGTCCAAGTGTTCTCATTGTTCATTTCCCACCTATGAGTGAGAACATGTGGTGTTTGGTTTTCTGTCCTTGCGATAGTTTGGTTGCTTTTTGTGTTGGTGTTGAGTTTTAAGAGTTATTTGTATGTTTTGGATGGCAGTACCTTATTAATTTTTTTCCCAGTGAGTGGCTTATCTCATTCTCTTCGGCAGTATCTTTTGAGTCAAAAGTTTAAATGTTCATGAAGTCCAACTTATCAAACAATTTTTATATAGATTGTCCCTTTGATAGCTAAAAAATCAACACCAAATATGAAGTGACCTAGATTTTCTGCTATGTTATTCTAGGAGTTTTATAGTTTTGCATTTAACATTTAGGTCTATGAATCATTTTGAGTTAATTTTTGTGGCAAAGGTAAGATCAGTGTTTAAGATTGATTTATTTATTACATGTCGATGTCCAATTGTTCCTGCATCATTTGTTGAAAATTAGTTTTTTAAAATGTAAAAATGCACTCAGGTCTACCTTAGTCTACTGATTTGACCTGATGCTTTCTAAATATTCAGTCAAAAGCTATTTAAAAAGAAATCTCTGCTATCAGCCTCCACTTCTATATACCTATTAACCCCTAAAATCTGGCTCACAATCTTTTCACTCTAGTAAAACCAATACTAGAAGATAAAAGCTGTTTCACTTGTTCTTATAATTACTTTCAGGAATTCTGAGACATGGAGTTTTGCTTTCTATATGAGCTGTGTTCATCTCCTTTTCTGGTTCTTCTTCCTGTCTTCTACCCCTAATCATGGATTGCCAAAAATTTCTGCTTTGTTTCCATTCACTTCCTTCTCTATACTACGTGTGTATTTAATTGGATTTTAATGCCTTCATAACTCATTCCAATAATCACAGCCTTTCTTTTTGTCCTTTTCCATAATTTCAGTTGCAGTAGAACATATGTCTCTGAATAATATAATAAAAATGTTATATTTAATATATGTGGGGAAAAATTCATGATTTTCTTCTCCATATAGTATCTTCCTTTTGATTTCCCTATCCCCAGGCTTGAAACACTACTTTTGAATTTACCTTTCTCCCCAGTTTGTTGCCAAACCCAGCAAGTTGCATGGATTTTATTTCTCCAAGTTTCTTTTTTCTACCACTTTGTCCCATTTATATACTTATTATTATAGTCCACATGTCTGTTAAATTTCATCTAGATATTTGTAACAACTTCTCCGCTGTTTTCCCACCATTGATCTAACTCGCTTCCATTTATTCTACACTGCGGTCACACCAATTGTCCATAAAGTATAGTTCAGATCATGCCTCATTTCTACTAAAAATTCTGTTATTTGTGCTTTTGCCATTGCCCTAGTCTGCCTTTAAGCTCCTTCTTGAAGCATTTTACTGGACATTTTAGAAAATTGGGATTTAGTATAAAATTATTTTAAAGACAGGTAGAAGATCTCAAATGCAGAACTTATTCAAGATTTGTAATGTGAAAGTTTCTTCTAGGATGGATATATCAACCCAGTGACACAAACAAAGCTCTGCTCTTTAAAAATAAAAGTTGTTTGTTCCTCTCTTCATTCCCAATTAGTTATCCAAAATAGAAACAAGTAAATTATTTAAACTATTGTGGTATATTTGCTTTCATTTACATTACTGTATCGTCTTATAATTTATTTTTCAAAAATGTTTGACCATCGCCTTGTAAACGTGACTATGAACACTACTCTGAAATACAACTGAGGCTACATTTTGGTGTTGATGTGTATATCTGACTTCATTACATGGTCACATGTGCCTATAAGGTTTTTGGGGACTTTCAAAACAAACCCAAAATATATTATCCACTAGTTTGTCATCACTCATTCTGAGTTAGAAGTTCTAAACATTAGAGAAATTCTTAATTCTTCAGATTTGATTTACCAAGATGGAGCTATTGTTTCATGAAGGGAGTTTTGAAATATTTAATATTTTACATTAAATATTTTAAAGAAAATATTTCTTAAAATTTTGAATTTTTAAGAATTTTCTATCAGTGTCCTTTTACAATAGTATCAGGAAAATGGTTTCAAAAAATGTTATTAGAATAATTTCATTCCTTTATCACACCTCATTGTGACAGTATTCGAGTGACTATCAGAACTACAGATCAGTATATTAAAAGGATTATCTGATTCAGTAATCATCATTAAACTAAATATACATGGCTTGTAAGAGATCCATCCTAATCTAGAGGAAACAAAGTGGTTTAAATAAAAAGTGAAAAAATGCGTATCATGCAAAAGCTACCCTAAAGAACAGTTATGTAACTATACTAGTGTTAAACAAGGTAGGTATTAATATAATAAGAATTACTTGAAATAAAGTTAGAGTAGGACACTTTATAACAATAAAAATGTTAATTTACCAGTAAGATAAAAAATTCTAAATATGGATGCATTTAATAATATAGACTCAATAGAATAAAGAAAAAATTAACACAACTAAAAGGAAATATATACAAATATACAATGTTGAAACACATTAAGATATCTTTGTCATTGATCAATGTAGAAGTAGAACAAATAGAAAATAAAGACAGTAAGGATATAGAAGACTTAAATGAAATTTTGTCCTAATTGGCATTAAAAAGAACACTACCTCCAACCACTGTAGAATATGCATTCTTTTAAAATATTCATGGAACATTTATTAACATTGACCCTATGCTAGGCCATGAAGCAAAAATAAACTACTTTCAAAGGATTTAAGTCACATAAAATGTGGTCGCTGATCATAGTGGAATTAAGCCAGAAATCAACAATAAAAAAGGTAAAGATAAAATATCCAAAATAAATATATTTAGAAATTAAATATTTTGAAGTTAAAAAAATAGATTTTTTAAGTGCCATATTTTCAAAGAAGAAAATACAATGGAAATTGGAAAATATTTTGAATGAAACGATAAAAATAGGATATATTAAACTTGCGCAATCCAAAAAGAGTAATATTTAAAGGAAATATAGATCACCAAGAAGCTATATCCACCGAGAATCTCAGAATACGACCTCATTTGGAATAATAGCCCTTGCAGATAAAAGCAAAGTAAGAATTTCAAGATGAAATCATTCTGGACTAGGGTGTGACCTAAATCCAATCCGGGATGTCTTTGTAACACAGTGAGAGGGACAATACAGAGACACAGGTGAGACTGCCATATGACAATAGAGGCAGAGATTGGCATTATGCTACCATAATTTTATATTTTATATTATAAACATACATATATTTAAAAGACTAAAAAATGAAACCTAAGTGTCCACCTCAAGAATCTAGAAATGGTATTGCCAATTAAACCTTACAAATGTAGACAAAAATAATAAAGAACAGGGAAAAATGCTTGAAGATTGCTAAGAGAGTAGATCTGCAACGTTCTCACCACAAAAAAGATAAGTATTTGAGATGAAAGACATGTTAATTAGCTTGATTTAACCATTTCACAATGAATACATATTATAGAATATCAGATTGTGTACCACAAATGTATACAATTTTATCAATTATAAGTTAATTTTAAAAGAACAGAGAACAAAAGAAGTAGAAAACAAACACACAATAAAAAATAATCTGTGAAGCCAAAAGTTGGTTTTTGAAAATGCTAATAAAATTGCTAACACTATGGCAAGACTGATGTCATGGATCCTGTTGGTGTCCCACTCAGATCCCCTCAAATACACCTTTGTACCTGTTCCTCAGTTGCTGTACATATTGGTTCCTAATGCTCACAATTGCTCTCTTAGATGAAAGGATTGTCCTTAGGTGTGCCAGAGGCCCTTAGCTGGGACAACCTACAGCCAATAACTGATTAACACCTTGTTTCAAGGTAAGGCTAACACTATGGAATAATTTGTGCTCTGAAGTTCTGCATGATATCAAGCTAAAATTAGTCTCTAGCTTCTAGAGATTAATTTTTATATAAGTTTGAACATATGTCTACATTAGTGAAACTATTACCACAATCAAGATTGTGAACATATTTGTCATTCCCCTGAAGTGTACTTGTACCTCGTGATAATTCCTTTTTCCTATTTAAAACAAAGTCAAACAAAACAAGGAAAACAGTGCTTTTGACTATAACATTATCAAATTAGCAAGTATTTATTATTTTTATGGTAAATTAGTCATTGGACATTGATAGTAGACATAAGGTTTCTCTATATCAAGGAGACAAAAGAGAAGCCTATAATGGGAGACAAGAATAATAATAGAAGTCAATAGGAAGAATATTTTTTAGACTATTATACTAGTAACTATGGATTATTGTAGAATAGCATGAAGAAATTGGGTTACTGTAATAAATTCTGTAAAATAGACATTAAACGGGGAAAGGAGGCCATTACCTATTATTGAATATTAAAGACAAACTCTTCGTTTTTCCTAGAACTGGTTCTGATTTTATCATGCATGCATTGTTGTGGTCAAAATTAGGTACGTGTCTTTAGGTCATTATAGCTGGCAGTTATCATTATTGAGAAATGTCTGTCCTGAATTATTTTTTTGTGTGATTCTCTTGTTCTCTTCAAAGCTACTAATGAGGATGAAAATAATCAATTCATAGAAAAGTTTTCCTGCCCTCCTAACTTTTTGTGTTCTCCTTGAATCAGCCACAACATAGTTAATTCCCATTAGGGATTCCCCATCAGCAATGCAAGAATTCACGGACAAATGCCAGATAAAGCTTTAAGAGTTTATAATATTGAATGCATTATGATGTCCATTTTATATTCACATAGCATAGCACTGAAGTGGTAGTAAAAGGGAGTTCCATTTAATTTTTCATTATTTCAAGGAAAAGACAACCAACAAAATCCTTTTTATCTTGACTTTGAAATCCTTTTGAGTACTTTGAAGCAGCAGCAGCTTGTTGTTTTAAGTTACTTTAAAGAATGTTGTACCTCAGTGTGAATAGGTGACATAGGATTTGTTGTGTTCAGTGACCTCAAGTGGTCACATTATTAGACCTTAATCATTTGTGTTTACCATGCCTTGTTATATCATTAGGATATTTTTATATCTGTGCCCTTGGGAATGTAATTTAAAATGTTATTGCAATATAAGAAAGAAAACAAAAATCATAAAAGCCCCTCACCTTTTGTTTTATTTAGTTTCAATTTTCAGACCTGAATTTTTACATATTATTTGTTATTAAATTTTAATCCTTGATCTTTTTCTTATACTATTAGAGGGAAAGATAAGAAATAAATGTTGTAGATAGGTTTGACTTCAATTATTTCAATAACAATGAGTTTATATCTGTCTAAAATAGGTGTATTATTTAAAAATATTTAAGGTGGGTTGAATGGTGCCACCCGGAAGCTATATCCATTCAGAATCTCAGAATATGACCTCATTTGAAATAATGGCCCTTGCAGATAAAAGTAAAGTAAGAACTTCAAGATGAAATCATTCTGGACTAGGGTGTGACCCGAATCCAATCCAGGATGTCTTTGTAACACAATGAAAAGGACAATACAGAGACACAGGTGAGAGTGCCATATGACAGTAGAGGCAGAGATTTGCATTATGCTACCACAAGCTAAACAACACCTAGAGCAACCAGCAGTGGAAGACACAAAGAAGGAGGCGTCTTTAAAACTTCAGAGACTGTGGTCCTGCCAATACCTCAATTTCAGACTTTTGGCTCCAGAATGATAAGATAAATTTTAGTTGTTTCCTGCCATCATGTTTTGGTTATTTGCTCTGGCAGACATAGGAAACTCATACAAATTTCGATACTGAACATTGAGGTGCTGCTGTTAGAAATATCTAAATGTGGAAGTGGCTTGGAATTGCATAATGGGTAGATGCTGATGCCAGAAGAACTTTGAGGCATGTGATAGAAAAAGCCTAGATTGCCATGAAGTGACTTTTGATAGAAATGTAGAAATTAAAGTCTATTCTGGTGTAGGTTTACAAGGAAATAAAGAATGTGACAGAAAAAACTTCTATCATTTTAAAGAATATATATATATATATATATATATATATATATATATATATACACACACACACACATACACACACACACATACACATACACACAATCATGAGGAGAATATTCATAGAAATATAAACATTAAAGGTGTTTCCGGTGAGATCTCAGAAGGAAAACAGGAACATGTTTTAGAAAACTGGAGGAAAGGCAACCTTTGTTATATAGTGGCAGAAAACTTGGCTAAATCACATTCTACTGTTGGGTAAAATGTTGGATGTGTAAGTGATAAACTTGGATATTTAGCTGAGGGTCTTTATAAGCAAAGTGTTGAAGATACAGCCAGGTTTCTCCTTGCTGCTTATAGTAAGATGAGAGAGGAAGGAAATAAATTGAAGAAGTAACTATTAAGCAAAAAGGAACCAGCATTTGATGGTTTGGAAGCTTCTCAGCCTCTCTTGGTTTCTAAGAATGCTAACATGAAGATATTCACTGTTGGGAAAGTGTACCCTAGAGAGAGGTCCTAGGTTGTGACTGGACAATATTTTACTGAGGAGATGAGGTATGAGACTCATATATCCATTCAGCCATCTCAGCTGGAGCCATAAAGAGAGGTGAGATTATCCAGGAAAAATCTGTAGTGAAGCCTCTTGTCTAATGATGGAGATACTTATGACATATATGGGAGCCCCATGAGGTTTTTGTGAAATGTCATACCACCAAAAATGCTATCATATTAGACTGAAAGGGACTAAGACTGAATGAAACGAGACAAAGTTATCAGACTCCCAAAATTCTACATTCAGGAAAAAGGCTGATGGAGTTATTCAGTTGCAAACATCAGTTATCCTTAAAGAAAAAAGAGAAACTACTGTGAGAGCAGACCCTTGGGTGCAGAGACCAGGACCATGGGCCCAGAGGCAGAGGACTGAGCTGAATTAGAGACATCCTTTGTACTAGAAGACAATAAATACTTTTATTGAGTAAACTAGGGGTGAGGGGCATGAGGAGAACACTACTCTGCAATAGTACACTTGCCTGTTTTATTACAGAAGTAAAAGAGAATTTAAAAAGTATAAAGTTGTGAGGACACTTGCCTGTTTTATTACAGAAGTAAAAGAGAATTTAAAATGTATGAAGAAGGAACCAGAAACATAAAAAAAGACAAAAACATAGATTAAAAAGGAAACAGATTATCAGAAATTAAAATTGTAAAAATATAAATGAACACGTTGAAATAGCCGAATAGAGCATTAAGAGTAATGGTGAACTCAGAGAAATATTTAGTGAGGTTGCACAGACATACAAGAAGAAAGTATATATTAAATATGGGTAAATAAAGTCCAAATATTGAGTAGGAAAGGTAAAACATGAAATTAATTGGTGTCTTGGGTGAGAATAAAGAGAAAGAAAGGCAATATTTAGAATGATAATAACTTAGAATTTTCCAGAGTAGGAGAAAGACATGAACCTTCACATTCAAGAGGCACAATGAAAGCCAACCATAAAAACATTAAAAAGAAACTTGTACTTAGATTCATCAAGTAAAAAATTTAAAAACAAAATAATTAAAAGGATTTTCAAAAAAATTGGAGAAGAAAAAGAGGGAAAGATGCATTTTTAAAATTAACAAAAATAAGTTCATATATAAGTAAGCAGTAGCAGTATAAATCATCTGCTATTATGTCTAATTAAGGTTAAAAATATTAAATGTAAAATCTTGGCCTAAACTCCAGATATATCAAGAGATGGTAATAAGAACTTAAGTGTTTCATGATTCTTTGGCATTAATTTTAGACTTTGTGTAGTTAAGTAGGTAAATTAAAATTTTACAATATCTACAAAGTATAAAACTTCTAATTTAATGAGGGGTGGAAAAGGGGGAATAAGAGTGCTTATATGATACTATGTGCAATATACTGTTCTAAATGCTTTCTGTGTTTTAAATTATTTAGTCCTCACAACAACCTTAGGGGGAGAGTATTGCTGTCATCCCTGTTATCAGATGAAGTAATGAGACACAGAAAGACTAAGAAAGTTGCACAAAATCATAGGACTTTGAGTGTCAAAGATGAAATTTGAAACCATGCAGTTGGGCTCCAGAATATAAGCTCTTAACCACCAAATACCATTATATCTCCATAAAAAAAAAAGACAGAGCAAAAATAAATCCAAAGGAACCATAACCATTCATGCATTCACTCAGCAAATAGGTATCAAACCTGTACTCTGTGCAAGGTAGCATTATAGGCACTAGCAAGACCCTAATATAGTTTTTAGATAGATCAAGTAAAATTGAAGAAGTTAAAAGGAGAAACTGCAGAAAAAAAGAGATTTTTTAATACATTTCTCTTATTGATTAATCAAGCAGACAAAATAAATCAATGATAATTAGAAGATTTGAGCAATGCATATAACAAGCTTATTCAAATAAGACTTCTAACTAACATTACCACGCAACAACTTTTCAAGCATTTATGGAACATTTCGCAAATTGATCACATTCTAGCCATAAATCAAGTTTCAAAAATTTTTCATGACCCCATATGATATGGACACATACTCTGAGCATGATGATATTCATTTAGAAATCAATACCAAAAAGCGTATTTTTAAAACTATACACCTCATACTAAAAAGACAAACAAAACTTCTCTAAATACCTAGTAGGCTGAAGAAAAAATTATCAATGGTAATTACCCTTAGAATTGAATGATAATGAAAATACCTCTCAGCAGAATTATGGAATATAAAAAAGTAGCTCTTAGAAAGAATTTATAGCCTGATTCATGAATTGGAAAAGCAGAAAAGATAGTAAGTGAGCTAAGCATCCATATAAGAAGTTAGGAAATAATAATTGTATAGAATCAAAGTAAGGTAAAGAAAGTTACATTAATAGGCAAAAATTAATAAAGAGGATTAAAACAAAGTTATTTTTTCTTTGAAAACACTAATAATGTTAACAAACCACTAGAAAGAGACACAAAGTCTCTTGAAGGAGGAGCATCTCTGGCACATGCAAAGAACAAGTGAACAGCTGAATACTGTGTGTTTGGAGTACAGCAAGTGAGTGGAAAAGAGCAGGAAATATAATCAGAGAGATGACCTAGGGCTAGACTTAGGCTAGCCCTACGACATAGGCTTTATAGGCCATCATAAAGAATTTATTCTGCTAAAATAGGGACCCACTGGAGTATCTTGAGCTGAAAAGAGATTTTATTAAAAAGTGATCCTCAATTGATGTGTTAAGAAGATTTTTAGGAGAGAAATGATGGAAGTGGTAGACCAGGAAGAAGGCCCTTTTAGTAGCCTGGGCTTGGCAAAAGATTTGGGGCTTGGATATCCTATGTTGGAGGTGAATTTGATACAGTCTGGAGGTAGAGCCAACAGAATTTCTGTTTTTTTTTTTTTTTTTTTTTGGATGTTGAGAAGGAGATAATAGGGGAATTAGCTACAGTGGTAGTGATGAAGATGGTGAGTAAGTTACATATAATTGATGTTCTGAATGCGGTAGGAACTGTATACTAGACTTGGATTTTATATTGGCTCTAAAGTCATAACATAAAGTAAAAATTATATTGTTACAAGTATTTGTGAAAATTCCTTAGAAAGGTAACATATTGGAGACTAATGTTTTGTACTTACTTGATTAAACATAAGGGCTGGCTTTGTTAACAAACTTTCAAGGTTAGTGTTTGTAGTGATTAGATTACTGTTCAACAACTAATGATTCTTTCTCCTTCAGTCTCCAAGGGAGAAGTATTCTTAGAACTCCCTTAGTGCTGGGTTTGCTGTGTGACTTTCTCTGGCCAAGTATATGTTGGTGTACCAGTTCTTAGGAATCAAAAGATGTCACATTTTTCTAATGACCCCTTGAAGAACTTCTATCATCCACTATAAGAAAAAAAATGCCCCATTAGTTGATGCCCCTCAAAGCATCATCTCAGAATATGAGACACAGAACACTCCTGAGCATAATCCACAGCTGAAAGAATATTGCCCAAGAGGACCTGCAGACTGAGAAATGTACACTTATTGTAGAAAGCCATTGATATTTTTGCATTGTTTCCTAAAATGCGTCATTGCAATAGACATCTGACTAATGCAGTTATTTTCATTGTGCAAGTGAAAAAAGTCAGATGTGCAGAAAATAAGTCACTTGGGTAAGGTCGATCCGGAGACTCAGACTCAAAACTCTGTCGTCTTTTTGCTGTTCACCCTGGCATCTCAAATATTTATTACTAAACTTTCCATGGCTTCCAGACAAGTTTTTCTTATCTGTGGAAATTTCAGACTAATATTTATAGTTATATACTTTTTCTCACTTTTATTTATTAAACATTTACTGATTACTACTATGTCCCATATATAATGATGAAGCTACTTGTATGCTATTTAACGAGATTTTTATTCACTTCTGTTTTGCTCTGCTGATGGGTCTCTGTCCAGGTTTTGATTCCTTTCCATGTCCTATCTGCCTTATGCTGTTGCAAGGGTACCATATTGTCTGATGCATGAGTCTTAAATTATGACAGAGATAAATTTGTCACTTTCAGTGAAGACAAGGTCACTTGACAATCTGGTGCAGACAGAGTTGGACTGGATTTTAATTCATAGGCAGAGCTTTATGAATAGGTAATTGTCATGATTGAAAAACACTAATGTTAGAAGGAGAGAAAAAATATTTTAGGAAAATAATGCTAGCATAATTATTGTGATAAAATGAACAATATGTGAATGTTAACAAAAGAGATTCCTGTTTGCTATGTCTCCAGCATCTATAGTGAAATATGTAATTACCAATTTACATCTACTTTTCCTCATTCTCTAAGCAGTCCTGGTCCTACGCATTTGGTGATCAGAATTAAAAGAATGAGCAAAGAGAAAAAGAACTAGAGAGACAAAAAGAAAAGGAAAAACTGTCTTTGCTGACTCAATCCTCTTTTGTGATATTTTCTAGCAATGGAAGATATGAGAGGCAGATTTTTGGTCCCCATGACCTTTGCATTCTGTTACACCTGCATGGTTATGTAAAGTTGCATACAAAAGGGACTTTGCAGGTGTAATTGCAGCTATTAGTAATCAGGTGCTCTCAATACAGGAATATTATCGTGGATTACCAGAGAGCCTTTAAAAGCCTAAGAAATCTGCCATGTGAATGAAGCAGAAGAATTCAGAAGGATTCAAAGCATGAAAATGATTCAGGGAGCTTACATTTTCCTTCCCTTTTTCCATAAGCAAGAGTCTATCTTTGTTGGCTTTGACGATAAGGGGGCCACAATCCAAAGAATGCTAATAGCCTCTAAAACAGACTAATCCCTAGTTCACAGCCAGCAAGAAAACGAGAGAATTCAGTCTTACAACAGCAAGAAACAGGATTTAACCAGGCAGCTAAGTTTGGAAGTGGATTTTCTTCTAGAGATTACCTATAAGTGCCTATCTGACTGACATCTTGATTTCATCTTTCTAAAACCCTAAGCAAAGGACCCACTTGAGCTCAGCATGGACATCTGACTGATAGAACTGAAAGATAATAAATGTATGTTATTATAAGCTAAGAAGTTTTGTTAATTTGTTTCAGCAGCAATAGAAAACTCCTACAGCAGAAGAGAAAGGGAAATTAAATAGATGTTGGAGATATAAAAATAAAGATTTCAGAGAGATGGGGCAATGTAGCTAGATGACGAAAAGAAATTGGAGGAAGAGTTTTGGGATGTAAGATTTTGGAAAACAGCGAAAAGGAATACACACTAAACTGCAATGATTGTTAAAGTGATTTTTGCTATGAGCAGTGCTTCTTCAGATGTGAATGACTTTATTCAGAGAGATCAAGGGCGAACCTGGAAAATATTTAGTTTATATAGGATAAACTGGAGTTGGAGAAAGAATAAACATAATAAAAATAAACAAGATATTTTGATCCAGAAATAAATGATTTACTCTTGAACTGACATAGTAAGAATGGCAATAAAGAGATTAGGCCCTGTTATAGATAAATCAAATACTGAGTGTGAAAGATTGCCAACCATACATACTTAGGAAATTTACATTAGTGATTTGATCTGGCTCTGTGTCTCCACTCAAGTCTCCTCTTGAATTGTAATCTGAATTGTAATCCCCACGTGTTGGGGAAGGGACATCTTGGGGGGTGATTGGATCATGGGGGTGGTTCCCCATGCTCTTCTTGTGCTAGTGAGTGAGTTCTCACGAGATCTGATAGTTTTATAAGGGGCTCTTCCGCCTTTGCTTTGCACGTCTTTCTCTTGCCTCCTGTGAAGAAGGATGTGTTTCTTCCCCTTTCCACCATGATTTTAAGTTTCCCGAGGCCTCCCCAACCATCTCAGCGGAACTGTGAGTGAATTTAACCTGTTTCTTTTATAAATCACCTTATATAAATATAAGTCTCAGGTATTTCTTAATAGCAATGTGAAAATAGACTAATACAGTTAGTGTATTGTTAAAGAACCTGATTTTAAGAACAGGATAGTCAGAAGTAGCTTTAGGGAACAGAAGTATGTGACATAATTCCATTTAGTTTATTAAAGCATGGTTATTGGTCATGGGTGATCTTTGCAATAAATTTGTCTATTTTGGGGGACTTTGTATAGTTTTACAAGATAAAAAAATAGATTTTTTTGTGTAACAAAAACAAGATACTGTAAAATTCAAAGATGAACTCATTTATTTTTATATTTCTTTTTGAAATAAGTACCTAATCTGCAAGCTTTGCTTTGCTTCTAGAATTACCTGTCTTTAGCATCTCTTCTATCCACTGAGTAACTACGTAACTACTGAAATCTCAGGTGATCGAGTAAAACATCAATTAACTAGCCTGCTTGTGGAACAGGTGCTCTGATTAAGCTTATTTTCTAGCTAAATCAGAATAAATCAGAAACCTCTTTTGTTTTATTCCTTATTGTTGATAATCTTCACAAAATTCATACATCTACTTTCTTGTCTTAGTGAATAGAGCAGAATGAACATAATTTCTCTTTACTTTTCATTTTGATGTGATAAGGTACACATGTGGGGCAGCGATTTGAGTGGGATATGAATTCAATCTAGATTATTCAGATTGAATACATCTGATAACCTTAATTCAGGTGATCTTTCCAAAAAACAGAGTAGGTTCAATATTAAAATCAATATGCTTAGTTGTGGCCATTATTTGTGTTTATGTCATATAGAAGATAAATTTATATAAAGCTCTGGAACACATCAAATGAGTTCTTCATACAAAACAAGATGACATTTTCTAAACCTAATTTGATGGGCTTATTTTTCATAATATTCGTAAATGATGCCAGTATTTTAAGAGTAAGCAATATCTTTCTCTCCCTAGAAATTTCTTCTGTTTTCTCTAGTTTTCTGTGAATCTCATTATATTTTTAATACCTCATTATGAATCTTGTTATTGAGATTTTATGAACCTCTCTATCTCAATATCATTGTATTCACTCTGGTTCTAAAATTCTATGCTTCTGTATTTCTAGAGAAGTTAGGGCTCAACTTTAGGCTAGCATTAAAGGTAACATGGACGATGCGGAAGCAACTTCAAACAGGTGACAATCATTACTCTCGGTCCCAAATGCTGTGGCTAACCCTTCGCACAACTGCTTTCAACTGATCTGTTTTCCCTGCGATAGATTTTCCCATTCCTCATCCCCACTCCGACACTCATTTACAAGGCAAATAATTGCCTCCTAAAAAATTCAGGACCAGTATCTGAAACACAACAGGAAATACTAAAATGTATAATGCTTTAATTTTTTCCAATCATCCCCTATAATCTGTAAATGCAAAAAAACCACAAGTTAGTTTTAATGATTTTAGAGGAACTCACAGAAAGAGATACCTTGATAGGAGAGAGTTGAAACCAGTTGAGCCTATTGAAACTAAGTAAAAGGTAAGAACTTTTAAATGACCACGTGGTGACACCAAAGGAGATTAAAACTGTAAATGGATGTGGACCCTTAAGGTCTAGAAGAAAAACTGAAAAGATTTGTGATTTGCTGCTTTCAGGACAATGAGGCCAGGAGATGATTTATTGTCAATTTTTATTTGTATCTTGAAGAAAGACTCATTAGGTCAAAATATGTTTAAGTACAATTTGTATTAAGGAATAAAATTTGAATGTACCTATTAAACATCAAACTGAAGGGAAATTAATTCTGCAAGTCATACAGTGCTCAAAGTTTGCTGGCTGACATTGTGTGAGTGACACTCTCCTGAAAGCTCACACAGTTTAATGAGCGTGTCTTCCTACATTCCACGTGGAGAGGAAAACAATAAACACTGAGTCCATTGTACTAAAAGTGCACACTGGGAGCTGACCTATGCTCTTTTGTAAAATCAATTTGGTGCTCACCCTGTGTTCTCCTCCAACTAGACTTGTCTTACTAAATTGCATTTTATTTCCTTCCACCTCCACCACTTCCCTATTGTTCTCTCTACTGTGTCTGCCAATTACATGTGACCTTGCTGTTTTCATGAAGAAATCTTGCAGCCCTTTAGCCTTTCAAAACTCAAATATTCTCCCACACACACTAAGGCAATGGAAACATGTTTTGGAATAATATGCCAGATAGAGTGATAACTCTCAAGAGTGATAAGTTATATTTGACAGTGATAAGTATAACATTTTAACATTAACTAGACTCATGCAATACCTATGTATAAATATTGAAAGTGATGTTTATAAATGAGTTCCCATCATAGTCTTGCCTAAAAATTAAATGCTTTAAGAAAATTTGTCTTAGGAACATATTTATTTGTACCTCTGTCACAAAAATAAAATTGAGCTATCTCCTCCTTGTTACCAAGGGCTCTGGGTTAGTTATACAGCATGATTAATATTGATCCTGGGGGAGTAAAACTGTGCTCCTGTTTATAGAGTGAAAGAGAAGTTTATTTTTTTTATGTATAACTATCAGTTTTTAAAGGTGAACAAACCCAGGTATTTAGACTCACATTGTATTTTTTCTCTATTATGCCTTCTCAGCAGAAACATGTAGTGAAATCCTGGTCTGAGAAAGGTCCTGTTATGACACCTGCCACTTCAGTGCACTCTGGTACTTCACCATTTACTCTTAAAAAAATGAAGATAGGATTTTGCTTATATTACCACCACAATTTTTAGAACAACAACAACAAAAATGGTTTTGCTGAAGGCTTGGGCAGTTTGAAATCTGTAACTGTTTCTTAAAAGCTATACTGATGCTATAAAAATCCTGGGTCATAGATAGGGTAAAGCTATTAATGTTAGAGAAGAGACAAAGGAGAGTGTGCATTTAAAAATAGAAAGTTGAGACAAATTACTTACATACCATATGCAAATGTTTTGGATATTTTTCCTAAGTGTCTATCTGGGAAATCCTTTGTGTTGCTGATAATTGAACATGTTACTATTTCTGCTTTGTCCTGGTTAAGAGGGACTAATCCTTTAAGATGATTATATTTTAATGTTTCAAGTTCATGTTATAGACTACTTTAAAATGAACCATTTTTGGTCAGTTAATCTTAAGTTATGAGTATTGGGGAGTTTGAAGAACAAAATGAGAATACATGAATTTCTTATACATGAAAGATATGGGAAATGACTCTAACAAGGCAAGATTTTACAGTGTCGTCTTTTTGGTTCTTGCTATAGACTGAATGTTTTCTTCCCCCGCCCTACCTGTTCAAATTTATATGTAAAAAACAAATCCTCAATATAAGGGTATTGGCAGGTGGGGCCTTTGAGGGGTTATTGGGTCATGAAGGCAGAGCCCTCATGAATGGGATTAGTGCCCTTTTTTAAAAAAAGCCCCAGAGAAAATATGCTTCGATTCAGTGCTTTGATCAAGAATGTCCCAGCCTTTCGAACTATGAAAAATAAATTTCTATTGTTTATAAGCTACTTAGTTTATGATATTCAGCCTGAGCTAAAACAGTTGTGTTCAGTCAAAAACAAAAGAAAATTAAGAGCAGACTATGGGAAAAAGGATGGTAAAAACAAATCACAAAGGCAAACCCTTAGGAGCAAAATGATTCTGAAAGCTTTTCTCTGAAGTCCCAGATAATGAATCAGTAGGAGGTTTCCGATATTTCTATCAACAGCCCATATGCTGCTTAACTTCAAGTTCTCCTGTACTGAGAATTCTGGAGACACACAGCAGCGTTTTCTGAACCATGCAACATAGTATATTTCTGGTGAAAGTGATCACTAAGTATGGTTGCCTTACATCTTGATAATGCATGTGATTCTATGAAGCCTTGGTTTCTTTCTTCACAAACACAGAAGTAACTCAGCCAACTCAACATCCTCTGCTTTGCCCAAACCTTTTTTTTTTTTATTTTTTATTTTTATTTTTTATTATTTTCTACTCCTCTTGAAGATATGTTGTTACTTTCTGAAAATCTCACTCCCTTTGGAGACCGATTCTTCTGAATTAACTCCATGAACTCCTCTTCATCTTGACATTTCCAGATTGTAGATCCGTGGGCCTACTCTCTTTTCTCTTTGTAGTCTTGCTCTTGAGATCTCTATTTCTCTCTTTTCTCCTCTCTCCTACCCCTGCCTCTCTTCCTCTCTCTCCCTCTGGCTCTCCTCTCTCTCCCTGCTTCTTTGTTTTAACCACCTGTATTTTTAATCCCCCTTACAAGATCTAGGTGTTCTGTTTTTCAAGTATTTTTAAATGTCAAATGGGTACTTCCAAAGCAAAATATCCTCACTAAGCTAATGATTTTCCTTTTAAAACTAGCTTATCTTCCTTATAGTTCTATTAAAAACAGACACTATTTGAATGTCTCATGCCCAAGATATCAGCCCCTCAATCCCCAAACAACACATATCCGCTGTATTGGATTGGGCTACTGAGAAGCAGAAGCTGAGCCAGGAATTGGATACTGTGACTTCCTGGAGGAGAGCTTGTCAGGAAATACCTGTAAAGAAGTGAGAGAAGGGAAAGAAGTGTAGTAAGAATGTGATATTAGGTAAAGAGGAGGAAGGAGTATGGTTTTGGAGCATAAACTAAACCATAGAATTGTTTTCCCTTTAACACAGGACTGTCATTTGTGCCTTATTATTAACTATTAACTGACTATAGGCACCTTTAAAGATGGGGTGGGTAACTTCCTGTGCTAGTTTACTCGATTCAGTGGAAGGCAAATTTTCTGTGACATGAGGCAGCTTTGAGCCTTTAGGGGATAATGCTCATGGTAGCTGATGGATGTGTGTCCTGGCCACATAAATGGAATATGGATGAGTACCACAATGTCAGATGCAACCACATACACACTTATCCTTTCTCAATTGTCTACTTCCATGACAGACATGAAATGTATCATTCTCACTGCTACCACCATAGTAATGACTTTTATTATATGTCACGTGGGCTAGTATTTTACCACACTAACTGCTCTCTCTATACACTGAATCTTCTAAACCCATTCCTATTTTTTAACTTTTAAGTTCATGGGTACATGTGCAAGTTTGTTATATAGGTAAACTTAGAGCACGGGGGTTTGTTGTACAGATTATTTCATCACTTGGGTATTAAGCCTAGTACCCACTAGTTATTTTTCCTCATCTTGTGCCTAGTCCTTCCCTCCGCCCTATGATAGGCCCAGGTGTGTGTTGTTTCCCCTAATTTGTCCACGTGTTCTCATCATTTGATTCCCATTTAAAAGAGAGAACATGTCATATTTGTTTTATTGTTCCAGCCTTAGTGTGCTGAAGATAACGGCTTCCACCTTCATCCATGTTCCTGCAAAGGACATGATCTCATTTACTTTTATAGCTGCATGGTATTCCATAGTATATATGTACCACATTTTCTTTTTCTAATCTATCACTGGTGGGCATTTAGGTTGATTCCATGTTTCTCCTGTTGTGACTAGTGCTGCAATGAACATATACGTGCATGCATCTTTATAATGCAACAATTTATATTCCTTTGAGTAATGGATTGCTGGGTGGAATGGTATTTCTGCTTTTAGGTCTTTGAGGAATTGCCACCCTGTCTTCCACAATGGTTGAACTAATTTACATTCCCACCAACATTGTACAAGAGTTCATTTGTCTCTCCAACCTCCCCAACATGTTATTTTTTGACATTTTAATAATAGCCATTATGATTGGTGTGAGATGGTATCTCATTGTGATTTTGATTTGCATTTCTCTAATGACCAGTGATGTTGAGCTTGTTTTCATATGTTTGCTGGCTGCATGTAGGTCTTCTTTTGAGAAGTGTCTTTTCATATCCTTGGCCCACTTTTTAATGGTGGTGTTTGTTTTTATCTCATAAATTTAAGTTATTTATAGATGTTAGATACTGAACCTTTATCAGATGCATAGTTTGGAAAAATGTTCTCCCATTCTGTAGGTTCTGTTCACTCTGTTGATAGGCCTTTGCTTTGCAGAAACTCTTTAATTAGATTCCATTTGTCTATTTTCACTTTTGTTGCAAATGCTTTTGGTGTCTTCATCATGAAATCTCTGCCCATTCTTATGTCCTGAATGCTACTTCCTAGGGCATCTTCCAGGGTTTTTATAGTTCTGGGTTTTACATTAAAGTCTTGATCCATCTTGAGTTGATTTTTTGTATGCAGTGCAAGGAAGGGGTCCAGTTTCAATCTTCTCCCTATGGGTAGACAGTTATCCCAGCACCACTTATTGAATAGAGAATCCTTTCCCCATTGCTTGTTTTTCTGTCAGATATGTTCAAGATCAGATAGTTGTAGGTGTGTGGACTTATTTCTGGGTTCTCCATTCTTTTCCATTGGTCTATGTGTCTGTTTTTATACTAGTATCATGCTGTTTTGGTTACTGTGCCCTATAGTATAGTTTTTTGTTGTTGTTTTGGTTTTCTTATTTCCATAGATTTGGGGGGAACAGGAGGTGTTTGGTTACATGAATAATTTCTTTAGTGGTTATTTCTGAGATTTTGGTGCACTCTTCAACCAAGGAGTATACAGTGTACTCAATTTGTAGTCTTTCATCCCAAGTTCCCAAAGTTCATTGTATCATTTTTATGCCTTTGTGTCCTCATAGCTTAGCTCCCACTTATGAGTGAGAATATACAATGTTTGGTTTTCCATTCCTGAGTTACTTCACTTAGAATAATGGTCTCCATTTCATACCAGGTCACTGCAAATGCCATTATTTTGTTCCTTTTTATGGCTGAGTAGTATTCCATGGTAGGTGTGTGTGTACGTGCGTGTATATGTGTGTGTGTGTGTGTGTATAATAGATATATAATATATATATAGAATATATATTTAATATAATAGATTATATATAAAAATATATATTTATATTTATTTATAGATGTTAGATACTGAACCTTTATCAGATGCATACTTTGCAAAAATGTTCTCCTATTCTGTAGGTTTTGTTCACTCTGTTGATAGGCCTTTGCTTTGCAGAAACTCTTTAATTAGATCCAATTTGTCTATATATAATATATAGTATCTATTATATGTGTATTATATACATATACACCTTGGGATGCCAAGGTGGGCAGATCACAAGGTCAAGAGAGTGAGACCGTCCTGGCCAACATGGTGAAACCTCGTCTCAACTAAAAATACAAAATTTAGCTGCTCAGTTTTGGTGTCCGTTTTCATGAAATGTCTTTTTCCATCCCTTTTCCTTAAGTTTTTGTGATTCCTTATATGTTAGGTGAGTCTCCTGAAGACAGCAGATACTTGGTTAATGAATTTTTATCCATTCTACTATTCTGTATCTTTTAAGTGGAGCACTTAGGCCATTTACATTCAATGTTATTATTGGGCTATGATCTACTATTCTATTCATCATAATATTTGTTGCCTGAATACCTTATTAAAACAATTATTTATTGTGTTTTTGTTTTATAGGTCCTGTGAATTTATGCTCTGAGGAGTTTCTATTTTGGTGTGTTTTGAGGATTTGTTTCAAGATTTAGAGACTCTTAGCAGTTCTTGTAGTGCTAGCTTGGTAGTGGCAAATTCTCTCACCATTTGTTTATCTGTAAAAGACTGTATCTTTTATTTATGAAGCTTAGTTTTGCTGGATACAAAATTCTTGACTAATAATTGTTTTCTTTAAAGAGGTTGAAGATAAGGCCCCAATCCCATCTAGCCTGCAGTGTTTCTGATGAGAAATCTGCTGTTTAATTTGATTGGTTTTCCTTCATATGTTACTCGGTGGTGTTGCCTCACAGTTCTTAAGATTATTTCCTTTGTCTTGACTTTAGATAACCTGATAATTATGTGCCTAGGCAACGAACTTTTAATAATAAACTTTCCAGGTGTTCTTTGAGCTTCTTACATTTGGATGTCTAGATCTCTAGCAAGGCCAGGGAAGTTTTCCTCAATTATTCCCTCAAGTATGTCTTCCAACATTTAGATTTATTTCCTTCCTTAGGTACACCAGTTATTCTTGGTATGGTTGTTTAACATAATCCCAAACTTCTTGGAGCCTTTGTTTTTTTTTAAATTCTTTTTCTTTATTTTATTTTATTTTTTTTTTTGAATTGGGTTAATTTGAAAGCTTTGTCTTCAAGCTCTGAAATTATTTATTCTACTTACTTGATTCTATTGCTGAGACTTTCAAGTGCATTTTGCATTCCTCTAAGTATGTTCTTCCTTTCCAGAAGTTGTGTTTGTCTTTTATTAATGCTATTTCATTGAAGATTTTTCTTTCATATTTTGTATCATTTTTATTTTTTATTTCATTAAGTTGGACTTCACCTTTCTCTGATGCCTCCTTGATTAACTTGATAATTAAACTTTTGAATTCTTTTTCTAGCATTTCAGGATTTCTCCTTTGTTTAGATCCATTGCTGGTAAGCTAGTGTGATCTTTTGGTGGTGTTAAAGAACCTTGTTTTGTCATATTACTAGAATTATTTTTCTGGATCCTTCTCATTTGGGGAGTCTTTCTCAGAGGGAAGATCTGGGGCTCAAGAGCTGCTATTAGAATCTTCTGCCCTATGGGATGCTCCCTTAATAGTGCTGTCTCCCTTTTCCTAGTTATGTGACTTCTTGAGAGCTGAGCTGCAGTAATTGTTATTTCTCATATGGATTTAGCCAGCCAGAGGAGCTACTGTGCTCCAGGCTGGTACTGGAAGGAATCTGCACAGAGTCCTGTGATATGGACTATCTTCCTCAGCTCTCAGCTGTGGATACTAGCACCTGCTTTGGTGGAAGTGGCAGGGAAGTGAAATGGACTCCATGAGTATCCTTAGTTGTAATTTTGTTTACTGGTTTAGTTTTGTGCTGGTTGGCCTCCTGCCAGGAGGTGGCACTTTCAAAAGAGCATCATCTGTGGTAGTATCACTGGGCAGGGCCCTAGAGCTCCCAAGAGAATATGTCCTTTGTCTTTGGCTACCGGGGTGGGTAGAGAAAGACCATCAGGTGAGAGCAGGGTTGGGTGTGTCTTGGCTCAGAGTCTCCTTGGGTGGGGCTTGCTGTGGCTGCTGTGGGGGTTAGAGGTATGGCTCTCAGGCCAATGAAGTTATATTCCCGGGGGATTATGGGCTACAGCGTCCTCTGCTGTGTCTTTCAGGTCACCAGGGAAGTGGGGGAAAGCTGGCAGTTACAGGCCTCACCAAGCTCCCATGCAGCCCAAAAGTCTGGTCTCACTCCCACTGTGCCCACCCTCCCCAACACACTAAGTTTGTTTCCAGGCAGCAGGTAAGCGGGGCTGAGAACTTGCCCCAGGCTACCAGCTTCCCAGCTGTGAAAGCAAGCAGGGTTTTCAGGTTTTGTGCCTCCCCACCTGCTGTGGGGCTTCTGTGCTGTGTCTGCACTCTGGATTCACCTCCCTCTCCTGAGTTTTGTCCAGGAAACTTTGTATGAGGTGGAAATTGTTACAGAGTTCAGCTGGAAGTTTCCTTCTCCCTGTGGTCTTTTCCAAGTTCCTCTGGCAGCCCTCCTCAAGTACCCCTGTGAGACAAAGTCAGAAATGGCTTCCCTAGGGACTGAGAGAGCCTACAGGGCTCTTTCCACTGCTTCTTCTACCCTGGTATTTTTCTTGGCTATCTGAATTTGTCTCAGCTCCAGCAAAGGTCAAATCCTTCTCCTGTGATCTGGACCTTCAGGTCTCCAGTGATGGTGCATGTTTGGGGATGGAGAATCCCCCTTTCACACTTTCACACTTTTGGCACTCACAGTTTTGGGGCTGTCTCCTGGGGCCTGCAGGAGCAATCTGCTTCCTTCAAAGGGTCTGTGGATTCTCTTGACTTTCCTGGTATGTTCCTGCAGTAGTTCTTGGAGCAAAGGCTCACAAGATGAGTCTCCAGACACTGCTCTGTCCAACCGAGTGGGAGTTGTAATTTAGTCCTGCCTCCTATCTGCCATTTTTCTCTATCCACCTGCCCATTCCTATCTCCAGTTATAACACTTATCATAGTTCTGGTCTGTCCACATGCTTTCAATGATTTTCCATTACTTGATAAAAAAAAAAAAGTATAGATTTCTACTTGTATTCGTCAAAGTTATCTACCTATCTCATCTTTCCAGATTTACTATTAAACATGTAATTTATGTGTTTCTCAAACAGGATTGCCTCTTTCCTAAATATTTTCAAGACCTGTCAAAAATCTATCCATATTCTAGATAATTACTCATTTATTTTTTCTGCTTTTGCATTTTATTATATTGAAAATAATTACTGGCCTGGCATGGTGAGTGGCTCATGCCTGTAATCCTAACACTTTGGAAGGCTGACGATGGAGGATTGCTTGAGCCCAGGAGTTTGAGACCAGCCTCAGCAATGACCTTGTCTCTGCAAAAAATTTTTTTTAATTATCCAGGCATGATGCCATGCACCTGGGGTCCCAGGTACTCAAGAAGCTGAGGCAGGAGGATCTCTTGACCCCAGGAGGTCAAGGTTGCAGTGAGCCACGTTGGTGCCACTGCACTCCAGCATGGGCAACAGAAAAAAAATAGAAAACACCTTCTCCCTACACTCCATATTTTTAATGACTTAATTTTGTTCTAACCTGATTACATATATCTTTTTTATTATCGATAAAGTTTGTATACTTCCTGAGGTATACTTGATACTCATATGAGGCAGAATAGATGTCCATTAACCTGATTTGCTTCCTACTAAATTGTACCTTGTTCAAGGTATCTTTCACTTGGTAGTATTTCCCACAGATAAATGTTTGTATAATTGAATTGAGCTACATAAAATGGTCTAATTTTGACTTTGTCTCATTATTAGAATGTGTCTTAAGGTCACAACAGTAGATTATTTCATGTAAAGAGTATTTACTTTAAAGAGTATTTTTAAAGTAGTTTTAGGTTCAAAGCAAAATTGAGAGAAAGGTACAATGATTTCCCATATACCCACTAGTCCAACACATGCATAACCTTTCCCATTAACAGCATCCCCCACCAGAGGGGTACATTTGTTACAATTGATGAACCTATGTTATCACATCATAACTGCCCACAGTCCATAGTTTATGTTAGAGTTCAGTCTTGGCGTTTTACATTGTATGGGTTTAGGAAAATGTATAGTGGCATGTAACCACCATTACAGCACCACAGGGAATATTTTCACTGCCCTAAAAATCCTTTGTGCTCTTCCTATTCCTCCGTCTCCCAATGCCCCACCCTTGTCAATCACTTGGTCTTTTATTGTCTCCACAGTTTTGCCCTTTCCAGAATGTCATATAGTTAAAATCAAACAATATATAGCCTTTTTGAATTGACTTATTTCACTTAGTAATATGTATTTAAGATTCTTCCTTGTCTTTTCATGGCTTGATAGCATTGAATAGTATTTTATTGTCTGGATATTCCACACTTTATCCATTCAGCTACTGAAGAACATATTGATTGCTTCCAAGTATTCGTAATTATGAATAAAGCCACTATAAACATACATGTGCAGATTTTTTGTGGAAATAAGTTTTTTAAAATGTCTCCTTAAATAATTGGAAATCAGAAACAATCTTCAACAACTCATCATTGGAAATCACCTTAATATATATTTGGTGACTCATGCCTGTAATCCCAGCACTTTGGGAGGCTGAGCCGGGTGGATCACGAGGTCAGGAGTTTGAGACCAGCCTGACCAACATGGTGAAACCCCGTCTCTACTAAAAATACAGGAATTAGCCAGGCATGGTGGCGCAGGCCTGTAATCCCAGCTACTCAGGAGGCTAAGGCAGGAAAATTGCTTGAACTCGGGAGGCGTATTGCTGTGAGCCGAGAGCGCCACTGTACTACTCCAACCTGGGCAACAGAGTGAGACTCCATCTCAAAAAAAAAGAATAATGTATACAAATATATTGGACAGAAATCTGGTAGAGGCCATTTTAACCAAGTAATGAGGGTTATTAATATTCAGACAAATTCATAGGATCTACCTCCTGATACAATGAACCAAAAGGGACACAACATACTTCCATGACATGCCTGCCAATCACCGAGATAATTACATTGTGCCCCTAAAATGTATAAAGGTCCAGAAAGACAAAGACTGGGGAAATGTTCCGTATTAAAGAACTAATGAAACATGACAAATAAATGCAAATAAATCTGAAGTGGATCCTTGACCAGCAAACAAAATAGTATAGAACATTATTGGAATAATTTAAAAACAAATATGGAGTATGGATTAGATATATCAATTGTAAATATTCTGATTTTGATCATTGTACTATGGTTAACTAAGAAAATGTCTACTTTTGAAAAATATATATCAAAGTTCTTAGGAATTAAGAGCAACAATATTTCTAACTTTTCTAAATGGATTTAAAAAAGCTATGTCCATGTGTATGTGTATCCTTCCATCTCTCTAGAGAGGGAAGGTGTATATGTTTATGTATCTGTCGGAGACAGAACACAAATAGGAGAACATCTAAACAATTGGTGAATGTGGGTGAAGTGTATATGGAAGTTCCTTATATTCTTGGAATTTTTCTATGAATTTGAAATTACATTAAAATAAAAATTTATGAAAAATGATTTGTGGTATACAGTGATGTGATTAAATTATATCCCATCTTACCAAAGCTCCCTTGACCCCTAAAGACTTTTGCATATTCCATATTAAGACTAGATGGAATTTATTTTTATTTTTCTCTTTTGGGAATTTATATTGTCTTGACTTCCTGAGTAGAGAACTGGCAAAATTGTACTTGTCATCTGTTAAATGGGATTGTATAGAAAATTACTAAGAATGAAATAATAACCAGTTTTAGAGACATGACTTATCTGATATTTTCTCAATTTTAATCTTAAAATTCAATTCAAAACATTATTAAAAATTAAGCTTAATTAAAAAAGGAAAACTCAAGTAATACCCATTTTTATGTAAGCCGTTTGTTCAGATTTTACATTTATTTCCTAAAAGGCATTACCTTGGTTAGTTTATCATTTCCTCTACCATTCTTTTATTTTTTCCAACATCAAAAACCAATCTAAATGCATGGTGCTTATCAGTAAGCAGTTGAAGGAGTGATTTGCTCTTTTTGAGGAGTAACCAATGTAACAGGATTTATTATTTTATCTCAAATTGTTGTTAACTCAGTTCACATTTTATCTCATATTACTGTTACTCGAATGTATGCTTTATCTTTACTTATTCATATTTTCATTTTCTAGTGTCTTACACATATACAGGTCTTAATGTTTCCCAAACCGAAGCATGCATGAATAAATAAATGAATAAAAAATTTGTATTTTTTTCCTGTGTAAACTTAAATCATCACAATGGAAAGTTAAATTCAAAACAAAGTGTAATTACATTTGAATTTGTTAAGATGATTATTTATTTCTGAATATCCTACAGTGCCTTAAAATGGATTTAAAGTGACTGTGATTTAAAGTGACTGTGAGAATTAGCTATATGGACATGGGCATATAGGGAAATGTAAAATGCTATATAGTGACTCGCAGCACAGACAGAGTTAAATGCAGTTTAATAGTGTTGGGCCAAGCGTGTAAAATAGAAAGGTAGAAATTGGTTATGAAATCTAGGAAGCCCATGTAGCTTGGGATTTATGATAACTTACAGAAATTAGTTAAGAGGAAAAATAAAATGTTTGAAACTAGAGGAGCCTGAAGGTACTCTTGGTGTATACTGTGGCAGTTCAACCATGCATGCTTCTACCTTTAGTGGTAGGTGCTTGGATGAAAGATTTCTTTTTTCCTTTTTTTAAAAATATACGTTTATCTGTCAATTACCATTATTCAATAATTTTGTGATCTTATACTATTTTCAACAGTTATTTATTTGAAAATACCCTGTTAAATCTTACAGTGCGTGTTAACTGTACACTCTTTTAAAACTGATTTAACTGAAATTAAATATAGAATGATGACCTCACTTCTAGGAATGATATGACCCTGGGTGGCAGTCTGTTTGTCAGGTATTTCTAATCAAGAAATGGTTTTGCTTTTTGAAATATTGCCCTTCTTGCCACAAAGATAGTGGAGAGAGCTCTGGCTGGCTGAGGACTGAGCTCATTGCCACCTCCACCATATCATGGAAACCTGCTCTCCTTTCCTCTGCCCTGTAATCACTGGCACCACCATCCACCCATCCACCAAAGGCAGGACTACGAAGTCAGCTTGCATTTCTCCTTTGTACTCACATCTATCACCCTATTGATCCCTACACAAACTGCTTTATTATACATTCTCTACATATCTGGGAGTGCTGCTCTCCTTGTCTTAACCTCTGCTACTGCTTTTTATTGTGGCTTCCTCATATCTCAACTAAATTATAGCAATAGCTCCCTAAGAGTTCCCTGATTCAAATCCTAATGAGTCCATCCTCTATGATACTGTGGGAGAAAGATTTTTCTAAACTTCAGTCTATACCTATCACTGAATTCTTAAATTCCTTTAGTTGGTTCTACATCAATTTGACAAAGCCAGACAACTGATATGACATACAAGACCTTAGTCATTTTGGTATGACTTTACTAAAAACTATATTTTATTTTATTTTTTTCTGTTCCAACATTACTTCTCATTCTTCTATCTCTCTCAGGTATGCATTCTTCGTAATTGTAATAGTATTGATGTTGCTATCAATCACAATGTTGTTCTCTTTCTTAGCCAAGCCATGAACATATGACGTAAGATAGATCAATCAGACTCTTCCTTAGAATCTGAATTTTAGATGGCTATGTTAAACAGTTAGCATGTCTGTGCATTAATCATGTCTCTTTGCATTGAGCATGCTTTTATTCTTAATAAAATCTCTCATCTCCATGCTTCAATGCTAATATTACCTTTTTGGAAGCTTTTTAAACTTCACCATTCTGAGATAGAGACGTTTCATTTTTACTTTTACGCACTTAAATCTCTGCACTATATTTTTGCCTATATGCACATATTCTCCAGTAAAATTTTAGCTGCTTGAAAGCAGGTGGTAATAGAAGTACAGAGGAATTGAAGAAAGAACATGAACTCAGTGGCAAATTAGATGAAAACAAAGAGTAAGATGTAGAAAAATACAGTGTGCTAAAGGATTCTAGTAAGTGCAGCAAACCATAGCTATTGTCTTCCACGATAGGGAGGTACTTTTGGAGAAAGCATGTCTGGTCATTAATATTGTTTATCAACTATCTCTAGGTTGTTCCCCGCCAGGCATGTGAAAGGACTGTATTTCCTAGATATCACGTAACTTTGGTCAAAGAGTTTTGAACAGAACTCTTTTATGATGCTTCTAGGCCACAGCATGTAATTGCTGGAGTGGGATCCTCCCTGAATTTCTTTCATCCTGGCATTGGCAATGATAGAAGAGGGGGCCCCTCCTTCTACCTGGGTAACTGTGATTAACAGACACAAAATGGACATGTGCTGAGAAAGAAATCATTGCTATTTTAAGGTGAGATTTGGGAGTTCTTTGTTAGCACAGCATAATATATCCTATCCTGGTTTCTCCTGACTAAAACCAAGTGAATAGAAACACAATAGCCAATTTGAACATGCCTTTACTCTTAATAAAATAATCTCTCATCTCTGTACTTCAATACAAATATTACCTTTTTGGAACCTTTCTAAACTCTTCCATTCTGAGATAGAGATATTCCATTTGTACTTTCATACACTTAAATCTCTGTATTATATCTTTGATTATATGCCTGTATTCTCCTGTTTGCAATTGTATTATTCAAACCACTAGCATTAAAGTTCTTGATTGGAAATAAAAAAGGACTAAGAAGAATAAATAAAATCACAGGCTTAATTTAAGCTAGAAATCTTTATTATTAGTAAAAATCAATAAATCTGATTTTAATTATATCTGTGTTTGATATATTCCAAGCATCATTAGTTACTCTATGCCCTATTAAGATGCTGCTGCTTTAGCCTCTAGTTGTAGAAAACTCCACAGACATTCACAGCCTTAGGCTGTCCTGTCTATTGCAAAGATGAGTCATTTCATGCACAGATTGTGTGTACAAAGGGAATCATACATCGTTTAGGGGGACAAAGCAAAAGGAGGATGAGAGCAAAAGAACATGAGAAAAAGAAAATGCCTGATTTTGTTCACATTCTTCCCAAACATAACCAGATATATAGATGCGTATTCACCGAAATGTTGGCGGTAAATCGGGGAAATTAATCTACAACGTGGAATTTCACTCATCAACAAACCAGTAAGAAAGGTGTTTTTTGACAGGAGCTTGTACAATACAGTTCTGATCCATCCTCTAATGATATCACATGAGAAGCTTCACAAAGCTCTCATAAGAGGCCTTCCTTGTTAAAGGGGAGTGGCAAAGTGCTACTAATTATATGTGTGGTACAAAAAACAATGTAGACATTGAATTAATGCTTGAACAAACGCAATGTCTGAAAAATAAATCAATGCCTCAAAGCAGAATTGTCCGGCATTAAGTAGTTCAGAATACAACAGATAAATGTAGATAAATGCAGCAATTATGTAATGTACTGATTTTCTCAAATTCTTTGTATTTCTAGATAAGCACAACAAAACCACCTGATTACAGTGAACAGATTACTAGAAAGTCGAAGACTGTTTCTGCATCTGGGGGCTGTAATGGGATCTTCTGGTTTATTTCCAACCAAGAAATTTTATGCTAGTGGTTTGAATAATACAATTGCAAAATTAAAGTATCACTAAAAGAAAATGAAATATTTCAATACTGATATACATTTATTTTAATAAACACTGTCATAGAAACATTATACATCATCAATATTGCTGGTTGATTTAGAACCTTAATCCCATCCTAGTCAGCTGGTAGTATCTACCACAAGAGGGCAGAGAGTGAATGCTAATGATGTAATGTGTATTATCCTATCCAGGATAATCCTATTCTAGTGGCATTCTCGGTGTAAATCTCAGAGTAATATCACTAAGAGGGTTCTCATCACAGACATAACCACCACAATCTCATTTTTCTCTCCTCAACTATTCAGCTCAGATCGCTTAATTTTTCCACCCATGTCCTTTCAAGAAAATAGAAATACTTCTGGATTAATCCTTGTCCTTAGTCTTTCACTAAAGAACAATGAAGATAAAATATATATATATACACAAATAAAATACTATTTGTTGATTCTGTACATAGGAAGAATAAAAGAGGGAATATTTTTGTAATTGCAATATGCTCTATTGAATTTGGAGTATAGATTATTAGATTTTTCAATAAATTTATTGTTATAACCAGTAAGAACTTTCATTCTATTTGGAGAAAAATAAAGCTAATTTCACCCAAAATTTTTGAATCCATGTTCCAATCAGTTCTAAACATGTTTGACATAAAATAAATTTCAATTTATTATATGACAAAACAAAAATACATATATGCATCTTGTAAATGAGTTACATATATAAAAACTCTGTCAACGACTCTTCCATTTTAAAATAGTAATTATGTGTCTTAGTGCTAAAAACATAAATGAGTTTTCTCAAACTATTTTGTTATTGACTATGATCATCATATAGAATACCAGTGTAAATTGGATACTTCATAAATAGTGATTTACAGTTCATTGTATGCTGGAACTCAAGAACATTTTTTGTAAGTTGGCTTTATTGTTTTCTGGACAAGGATTGTTCTTCCTTAGCATGACCTTGGTTCAGTTGATGAATTCTATTATAGAGCCAAAGAAGTTTATGTCTTTTTATCTCCTTTTCATCGTTCTTTGGCTCTACGAAGAGTATGATAATGCATGCTCTGTGGAAGATGCTGAATGCACATGGTATTGCTGTGTGAACACACTTCCAGTCTTAAAGCTGAAAATTATTTTGAATAGTGAATTTCAGAGCTGATCAGCTTGGCTTGGTCTCCTTTTTCAACCTTAAAAGTTACCACTTAGTGAATGAATGTCACTAACTCATGTAAAGGTAAATGCTAACCAGATTGTGTTGTCTCTCAAGCACGGCCCATCTCACATATCCTCACATATAGAACACTGGAGTGCAGTGTTAGCAAATAATTCAATTTTTCTGTGGTGCTATTTTACAGAATCTATTTTATTAGAGATGCAGTCCACTATTCATCCTGCCAATTTTGCTGTAAAGTCTGATGAGATCACCTAACTAAAAACTATTAGAAGAACTAAATTTGCTTTGAAAATAATGAGTAGGCAATCAGAGAATTATTACTCTACTTAATCTTTGAACATAATGCTCTTACGCTTTTGTGTTCTAATAAACTTGGAAAATGATTCTTACAAGTAACAAAATACTTAAAAGTTTACTAAGCATCTACAACATTCGAAGAACTATGTCAAGCCCTTCAGTTTTATCATTTGTCCTACATTACTGATGGGGAAATTGAGAACTAGAAAAATACCTTTGCCCTCTGCCAGATCTTCTGATTGGAAGTGTTAAGTGCCCATGCCAGTTTCATTTTGTTAGATAAAGCAGATCTCATGGCCCAAGCTGTCATCACTAGAATAGGAAGTCTTCCCAGAACCATCTCATCAGGGAGATGCAAAAAATGTTTTGATCTAAAAACATCTACGGTGTATGACCAATGCAATGATATGTCAGCAAATGCAATTAGAGATGATAGGAAAGGGCACACTATACTGCCTCCTGGAGGTTGTGAAACTTTCAGAGAGAAAGCTATGTGCATCAATTAAAAAGGACCTTTCAGGAAATGGAAACGGGTAAAGACATGATATGAAAATGCCAGCTGTGTTTGGGGAAGAATAAGCAGATCAACTTGAGCATAGACTTGTCTCTGAGGTAGTGATAGGAGATGCGGCAAAAAGTACATTTTGTGCCATGCTAGGAAGTTTTTACTCCATCTTTTAGGCAGTGTGTGTGTATGTGTGAGTCAGCAAGGGAGGTAAAGGAATCAGGAGTTTTAAACTCCACAGCAATGAGAAGGTTTGAATTGGGTTCAAGATTGGCCAAGCGTAGTGGCTAATGCCTGTAATCCCAGCATTTTGGAAGGCTGAGGTGGATGGATTAGTTGAGGTGAGGAGTTTGAGACCAGCCTGGCCAACATGGTGAAACCCCATCTCCACTAAAAATACAAAATTAGCCAGGTAATTGGTAATTTTGGTAGCAGGCCTGTAATCCCAGCTATTCGGGAGGGTGAGACAGGAGAATCACTGGAACCTGGGAGACAAACGTTGCAGTGAGTGAGCCGCGATGGTGCCGTTGCACTTCAGCCTAGGCAACAGCAAAACTCTATCTCAAAAAAAAAAAAAAAAAAAAAAAAAAAAAAAAAAATCTGGCAGCAGTGGGTGGGGGTGGGGGAGGGCGCTTGGGGGTAAGGGTGGAAAGAGAAGGGAGTAGGCAACATTCGTGGCAATCAATCATCTTGGTGTCCATTGCACAGTCCAGGCAATGGCTCCACCAAGATGTGGAGAGTAGAGGGATAGAGAGTACTCAAGGGAGTTTTAGGATCAAATAAGTACATGTTAGTACAGTAATTCTTCCTTTAAATAGAAATACTTTAAATACAAATTGAAGTTTTACAAGCAAAATGAAGATTTTTTTTAAACAGTGTGCTTATTGAAAGTACAAACTTGGGTATAGTATTTTTCTTCTGACATGCATTACAAAAGGGACTCACACAGGTCGATTTTATAGGCAAAAGTTGGACAATGAAATACTGACTTGGCTTATATAAGTAGTTTGAACTGAACTTAACCTTATGAGAAGAACAGGGGCAAAAATTGTAGATGATTATAATTTTTGTAAGTAGTTAAAATGAGAAGATTTTTGAAGGCTTTTTGTTCAACTAAGGAAATTGTACAAGATAAAACAAGAAGAAACAATCCTATTTCCTCAGAAATACACTAATTATTTCATTATGCAATATCTAAAAGAAAAATACAAGCTTTGATGCTTTTCTCTCAAGGTTGTCTTGTTTGTGGGTAATTTTTTCTTTCCCTGTGAAAGTCTGGAAACCCAAGTTGTTTGTACTACTCACATACAAAAAACCCTTCTACTTATATCTTTAAGGACTAAGTGTGTTTTATCCTTTCTTTTCTTTTCCCTATGGTATTTTTCCAATATTCTTTATTTTTAAGAAATGCGTGAAGTGCTTCATCTGGTACTTGATTTAGTTTCTGGTGAACTTTGCATAGAGATAGAGTATTATGATCTATTCAAGTGTATATTATCTATTCAATGTGCACAGTGGAATTGGAATAACTCAGTAGTCACTTGCATGCATATATTTAACTAGAAGTTCCAAATTTCTTATATTTAAATCTTAGGATAATCATTTTGTATGATTAAAATACATTGTTTAAAATCACCTTTTAAAATCTCAAAATGACTCAGTTGTTCCAGATTCTCTAACTTGTGCCTTTTTATTTGAAGCTACATTTTTTGATTTAGGATCTCATGCTGTTTCCAAATCAATACAAGTTTCTGGCAAAAATACACTCTGCCATCAAAATAAGAAGTATGTGTTTTGTTTTTTTTCTATAAAATTTGGTATAATACCAGTAGCATGTTATAGAAGTGAGTAAGGTTTATATGATATGACCAGTTATTGAATTTAAAATGTTTACATTGGTATAAAATTTGAGTATTTGAAAACTTCTTTAAAAATTAAACAATTTTGACTCAAAGATACATTATTGAAAGCTCAAAATTTTGTTTATACCTTATTTATGTGTATTTTCTTATTGTAATAATAGAATGATTTAGCTTATTTTTTCTGGAGACTAATACTGGGATTCCATGGCCAAATTTCTGATAAGAGAGATGATTGGGAAGATGTATAATCAACAGTGATATGAACGTGTGCTATCTGTCAGGGGTGTCCTATGTCAGGCACTATAGGAGGCATGTGTGGCTTTGTTTTATTTAATACTCTCAACAGCCTGGCAAAGTAAACATTGTCATCCCCATTTTATTGATGAGTAAATTAAAATTGTAAAGCAGTCACAAATATTTTCAAGTTCACTCAGCTAATAAATAACAACAAGGAATCAAACCCAGATACTACTCTTTTCAGTATGAAAGGTAGTATGAAAAAACTACCTATTCTGCTATGGGTGAAAGGAGGCATTAGAGGATCAGGCTAATATACTCTGTGGAAATTGAGTGTCCATATAAAGCTGCAGTTCTCTTCAGAGAAGTTGCCCAGTACCCTTTTTCTGGGTGGAGACTTTCTATAAGGGTAGTGAAGCTGGAAACTGAGGAAAGAGGCCATGGTAAAGGCGAATTTCTGATCAAATGCTTCACTCTTCGACATATAGTCCCACTTACAAGAACTACCATAGCCCAATCAAGACTTAAACTGTAAGGATTCCCTTACAAATAGTTTGGCATATCTAGAAAATGTGCCCACAAATGATGGGAACTAACAAGATTAACAGTTTAAAACTGAGGAATAAGCCCTAGACTCTGGGTAAATCATGAATTAGATGATATTTTTAAAAAAGGCCCTTATAAATATAAGAGGCCCATGGTACTGGTACCAAACGGATATATAGCCCAATGGAACAGAACAGAGCCTCAGAAGTAACATCACACGTCTACAACCATCTGATATTTGATAAACCTGACAAAAACAAGAAGTGGGGAAAGATTCCCTATTCAATAGGGAAAACCTAGGCAATACCATTCAGGAAATAGGCATGGGCAAAGACTTTATGACTAAAGCACCAAAAGCAATGGCAACAAAATCCAAGAGACAAAAGGGATCCAATTAAACTAAAGAGTTTCTCCATGGCAAAAGAAACTATCATCAGAATGAACAGGCAACCTACAGAATGGCAGAAAATTTTTGCGATCTGCCCATCTGACAAAGGGCTAATATCCAGAATCTACAAAGAACTTAAACAAATTTACAAGAAAAAAAACCCCATCAAAAAGTGGGCAAGGGACATAAACAGGCACTTCTCAAAAGAAGACATTTGTGAAGCCAACAGACACATGAAAAAATGCTCATCATCACCGGTCATCAGGGAAATGCAAATCAAAACCACAATGAGATGCCATCTCACAACCAGTTAGAATGGTGATCACTAAAAAGTCAGGAAACAACAGATGCTGGAAAGGATGTGGGGAAATAGGAATGCTTTTACACTGTCAGCAGAAGTGTAAATTAGCTCAACCATTGTGGAAGACAGTGTGGCGATTCCTCAAGGATCTAGAACTAGAAACACCATTTGACCCAGCCTTCCCATTACTGGGTATATACTCAAAGGATTATAAATCATGCTACTATAAGGACACGTGCACACGTATGTTTATTGTGGCACTATTCACAATAGCAAAGACTTGGAACCAACCCAAATGTCTGTCAATGATAGACTAGATTAAGAAAATGTGGCACACGTACACCATGGAATACTATGCAGCCATAAAGAAGGATGAGTTCATGTCCTTTGCAGGGACATGGATGAAACTGGAAATCATCATTCTCAAAAAAGTATCACAAGGACAGAAAACCAAGCGTTGCATGTTCTCGCTCATAGGTGGGAATTGAACAATGAGAACCCCTGGACACAGGGCGGGGAACATCACACACCAGGGCCTGTCGGGGGCTGGGGGGACAGGGGAAGGAATAGCATTAGGAGAAATACCTAATGTAAATGACTAGTTGATGGGTGCAGCAAACCAATATAGCACATCTATACCTACGTAACAAACCTGCACATGTACCCTAGAATTTAAAGTATATATATATTTTAAAAAGAACCCCTTATGGTAGCTGTCCTGAGAATGCCTATTTTGTATAAAACAACTAACTTTAACCACATATTACGTAAGCATTTGCTTCATTTTACAATGCCATTCTTGTAAAAGTCAATAGATTTTAATAAGGTATTTGTTAGTGTGAGTTTTTTAAATAAAAGGAAGACAGATAAGGTAAAATAATACATTCAAATTTTATTATTATTCAATAATATCCTAGAAAAAATTAAAACACAAATGCAGATGGAACTTTTTCTACTAGACATTGAAATGTATTATAGGTAGGATTTTAAATCTGGGAAAAGATGTGTAGTGGTCAGTAAATTTTGATGGAACAAATGTCTATATATTCAAAAAAAATTAGAACACTGTCTTACTCTTTATGCCAAAAACAATTATATATTTGTCTATGTTTGCAAACAAAATTTAATTTACTCAGAAATAATACAGGAGAACATCATTTGTAATTCTCTTCTAACTAAGCTTGACAAGAAGCTATAAAGAAAAAGATGTAAATACAAATTCAAGTAATTAACATTGTAAGAAATAAAGTTAAAAAATAAACATTTCTCACATTAGTAAAAATTACCTTTCTCTCAATAAAAAAGATCTTTTCAACTTCACATAAAAGCAGCCAAAGAGGTCAATAGGTAATTCACAGGTTAAGAAGTAGAAATATCTATCAACATAAGGAATGTGTTGCATTTTACAAGTGATTAGACAAATACATTTGAAACAACAAATGGAATGAATTTTTATCTGTCAGAGGCATATGAATGAAAGCAAATTAAAAAGAGATGTATGTAGTATTAGAAAGCCTGTAGGAAGTAGCTTAATCTCACGTACTGTTGGAACTTGGTACCACCTTCTGAAGGGCAGACCTATTAACATTTAAAAGTTGCCTGCTGTTTAACCTAGCAGTTCTGCTTCTGGAAATCTCTTTTAGGAATACTATTATAATAGCAGAATACTAGAATACCATGATATTAGTATGAAAATGAGGATAGTCACTGCAACGTGTTTTTTAACAAAAGGACAAAACCTGAAGATAAATGTACATATTCAGGATTAGGGGAATGTTTGGGGAAGATTTCCTTCATCCATACTGTTTAATTAAAATTGAATTTAACTATGAGGAAACACATACACACAAATTAAGTAATACAAAATAGAAGAATATTTCTCTCTCATGTGAACGTGAGTGTCAGTATGCCATCTCTATTTCATGAAGCCCTCAGGGACCCAGACTATCTGTTTCACTGCCCACCATCTATATGATATGGCTCTTCATTTTCACGGTCCAGCTGGGAAGTAACCATATTCAAGATGTAGAATGGAACAACGTATGAAACAGAAAAAGGGGCAAGGGGCCTTAGTATTTCTTAAGAAAAGATTTTTTTCTTGTCCAGCCCATGAGGGTGGGCTGCATGTGGTCCAGGACAGCTTTGAATGTGGCCCAACACAATTTGTAAACTTTCTTGAAACATTATGATTTTTTTTTTTTTGCTATTTTTAGCTCATCAGATATCATTAGTGTTAGATTATTGAATGTGTGGCCTGCCCAAGACAATTCTTCTGATGTGTCCCACGGAAGCCAAAAGATTGTACAACCCTGATCTAGAGGCTGCAGAAAAAAATGTCTGCTTACATGATATTGGTCAGAACGTAGTCACATGGCCAAGCTTAACAGCAAGGATGTAGTCTTTATTCTAAATGGTCATTTGACCAACTAAAAATTGTATTGCTTTAGACAAAGGGATAACAGATACTGGTAAGAAGCTGATGGTCTCTGCTGAACATACTATACATAAAGTAGCCATTAGTGTACTACTTGAAAGAATGATTTTAAAATAAAGTGCAATTTTCAGAAGCCTATTTATACATCATGACCTCTTTTTGACTCAGTTTGGCATCAATAAAGTAATAAATATTTCACAGAATTGCCATAAAGATTAAATGATATATTTTATATTAAGTGCAAAGAATAGTGCTTGGCACATAGTAAATGATTGATATGTGTTCATTAATATCATGATTGTCTAAAATACTATTGTATAAGTGGATAAATATATATGTATGGAATTACATTTCACTCTTTGTTCATTTTTGTATTTAAAATATTTTTCAAGATGTACTACTTTTATTTATTTTGTAACCTAGTAAAATATCCAGCAGAAAGACAGAAGGAACATGCTTACATATTTTCTATAGATGTATCTTTTTAAGATTTAAAATAACTTTTCCAAAAAGAGTAATAATCAAGAGAAATTAGAATATGTTATATAGTGGTTGTAACTTTTGAATTATCTCAGAATTAAAAGTTTTAGCCATTTTTGGCATGGTGGTATAAGCAGTAGATTGAAGAATGGCAGACTTGACTTATGAATGTTACTTCTTATTCTAACTAGTTGGAATATTTGAAGACAATTCATCTAAGTAAAAGATATTTTTCTATAACAAAAGATGATGTCAAAAATAGTTTAGTGTTAGAACCTTGCTGAAGTTCTTTCACTTAGTAGTTTGTCAAGTTTTATGACTTTAAAGAGGTTCCAGAAATGCTATGAACCTCAGCTTCCTCATCTGAAAAGTCGAGAGTACTATGGGACAAATGTCTATTGTCTTGTACAAATTACATATTTAATAAATAGTACTTTCTCACTTGTCTCTCTGATCTTCGATTTCTTCATAGTAAAATTAGAACTACAACATGGGCATCTTATTCTAGATGATATGCTAGGTTCTAGCCAGTCATAATATCTTGTTTTTTAAAATAAAGCACAATTTAGTAAATATACATATTACTAAGCAAGTGGTAGAACAAATTCCATAAGAAAGCTCAAATGAATGGAAATACAAACCTACTGCATTTTGAGGACTTATAGTAATGGCTTGCTTTAGGGGAAAAGATATCTCAATAGCAGGAAAATGTAGTGCTTTTTAAAATCTTCAAGTGATCATTCACAGCCTTCCCCTATGTTCTTTAGATATGACTTTGGATTCTGCTTTTGATATAATGGCTCTGGGCAAGAAAAATCTATCTCTGATTGTTGGAGCACCTGGTACATCTATCTGCCCCAGAGGAGGAGGGATCAGAGCTAAGCATGACTCACAAAGGGCAACAACTGAATGGCAGACTTGAGACTGCTCTTGTAAAGCACTGGATCAAGAGAAGAGGATCTAGAATATGTGAGAAATCAGTGAGGCTACTTCTTACTGACAGGCAAAACTGTAGGAGATAATTGGCAGTTCCTGGAAAGATCTACGAAAATACACTTGGAAGTAGTAGCAAGAAAGGCAGGGAAGAAAGCGGACAGGTAGAAGGACAATTTGACAGTCTTTAGCATACAGTGGCAATGGTTTTATTAATATTTGTAAAATGTAATAAATTCCTGGCTCATAGAAGCCATTCTTTATCTGATGGTTGAATTTGGAAAATCTTAAAGGAGGGAAATCTGAGGAAGGTATGTAGAGGTAGAGGAAAGCCATGGTAATTGCATATATTGCAACAGCTAGAGACCAGGAACTAACTGTGCTGAGTGGTTTGCAATATCATAGTTCATTTTTCACCACACACAAACACACATACATATATACACACACACACACACACACACATCCTCTGAGGAAGCAGTATTATCCTCTTTTTAAAGCTGGAGACATCGAACCTTGTAGAAGTTATTTACCTATGATTATTCAGAACATCATTTGAAGTGAGCATTCATGTTCAAATTGTATGGCCTTGGGTTTTTTATTGTTGCTATTTTCTTTTGTTTCATTTTTACCAAACAATCCCTTTATGCCTTGACAATTCCTCCTCTTCCCCTAAGGTGTCACTAACTAAATACTTAGGAAAAGTGCTATTTAAAATGCAAAGTGCTAGGGGTTTTCCTAAAAACTAGGAAGAAGCTTGTGATATAAAGCCCAATCTTGAATAATCTTGATAAAATACAATGAAACTTCTAAATTCATCTTATCCAGATTCTTCTAATTATGATTTTATTGACTTGATATATAAACAGTTTTAGAATTTATGAAATTCTTGCCCCATCTTTTTATGAAAGCTGCTAATGACAACGAAATTTCAAGCCCTCGTCTCACCACTTATTTATGTTGGAGAGTTTCATCAAGTAATAGTTAAAGAAATCCTAAAATATATAGAAAAGTATGACAATAAATATACATAAGACAGAAAACTGAAGAAAAGAAGAATATTGAATATTCCAAACAATGGTAAGGTTTGGGTTGTATTTTAATAATACTTCAATTAAGTATAAATAAGTATAATATCTTTCTGTGAAGGGTTTTTAGAAAATTTATTGCAAGAGCTTCTTGTAAACTTCATCATCCATTGGTCCAAAAATAACATGATATCATTTAATCATTCAATAATTGATGTTTTAATTTATTTACACAAATGGTATTTTACCTTCTTTTTTCTGTTATCTCTTTTCTCTGGCATTTTTCATTATTGTTTTGATCGGATAATTAATGGCTTAGGTGTTTATTTAAAAGTGTTTTCTGTTTCAGGGTACTCTGAAAAAAAGCCCACTTTTATTGCAGAAAAGTGCCCTTTAACAATTAACTGTTAAGTGCTAGTGCAAATTAAGGCTCCATAGAGGTAGATAAATGAATCTGTCACACATGTAATTGCCAGGCAAAGTGGTTACACTTTTAGCCATTTTCATTGGTTTGCTAATGCAGCTTTCTGTTCTAAAATGATAAATCATCATTTGTTAAGCAGGCATTTCCTCTCTAGCTAAAGAATATGTTTCCCATTGTTAATATAGACTGTTATAGGGTTTTCAGGAAAGAAAAAGAGTGAGGGGAGTCAATGGTGTAACAGTGTCTTTTTTTTTTTCCTTTATGATGCAAGCACCTGGTGGATGATTTATAGTTTTTCATGAACCAAATAAATTTAAGGAAAAGAATGTATATGCTCCAGATGACACATAGACACAGCTGAATACTATAACCACAGAAAAAGTAACTGTTGAGGTGACAGAATTTGAAATCCGTATGAAATGTGCAAAAAGTGTTTTAAGAACAGCTCACCGTTAAATTGCAGCCTGTTACTTTTTATACTGTGTCTACAGAGAGCTGCTGATTTAAATGTTTGAAAGACCTTTCTTCTTTTCCCTTTTTTTTTTTTTTTTTTTGTTGTTGTTGTTATTGTTGTTATTGTTGTTCTGGCACCATGGCAGTGACAAAATTGTTTTCATGGACAAACTAATATAGTTTCTGATAAACCCATGATACAACCTGAAAACAAATGATTTAGCAGTCTACCTTTCAGTTTGCTGCAATAAATTGAAGCGCCTGAGGCTAGCTAAGCTTTGGTACTTAAATGTCAGCACTTGGTTCAGGAGTTCTATTTACATAAGCTGTTTACTAATTGCTGACTCAGTGCATTTTTATAATGTTGAGCTTTGAAGAGTCTGATTTTTAAGTCAGCTTTCATTCTAGCTTGTGAGCCTAAAAGAAGGAAACTGGTAACCACTTAATGAGGAGATAAAATGGCGAGGGTCATTGTTTTGGTTATGAGTGAAAATAGCTGTATTGAAGGTATCAACGTCCCCTCAAATCACTGTCTCCATCTTTTTCTGGACTTGCAACAGAGTTTGGATGTGTGAGACATTCACATAAATCACTCTAATCACACATTATCTGTGAACTTTGGAGTAGTAGTTTGCACCATTTGTAAATTTGCATGGTAGGCAGAAGTTTCAGTTGGAGATTTCAGTTTACAGTTGTCCTATTCAGACAGGGCAATTCTCAGAAAGTCCATGAGTGAGTATAACTGCAGAATAATTCAGGGAAACGAGGTAGAAAAATCCCCAAATTCATCATGGCTAACTGTATTTAAGTTAAAAATGTTTTCGATGTTTACTTAAGGAAAAGCACTTGGTAGAGAGAAGTCCTTGACCAATTGGTAAGATAGCCAGGTATTACACAGGCAACATGACAACCATGATGAAAAATGTATAGAAATGCATTTCCTGGAAACTAACTTAGGGAATTCTTGTGTATATAAGAGTTGTTCTTTCTCTCCTAAATATATATATGTGTGTGTGTGTGTATGTGTGTATGTTTATATACATATATATAAAGTATTTTATAAAAGAGTTAATTACATCACAATACTTTGGTAAAAGATCTGTGTTTTGCATCTTCAGTCATATTTTATGTCTTCCTGAAAATATTCTCTTAATTTTATCTATGCTCCTCTACTCCTTTAATGGAAAAAGAGAATGGAGAAAATACAAACTAGCTAACATACAGGATTTTTATAAAAATATGAGAAGTAGAAGAAAGTTTTATGATAAAATTTCACATTATGACACTTGATTCTTATGGAATAATATTGAAGGCCATAATAAGCGACCCAGAATTGATCTCGATTAGATATACATCCATCTGGTTAATTTCAGAGGCTTACAGTGCTATAGGAAATGGTCCAATGGTAGACAAACATACAGGCAATAAGCAGAAGCAAGAAGGGGAAATGTTTTCTAATGTGGTTGTTCAGCATTAAAGATGCAAGCAAATTCTGTGTGGGTTATTATACTAACAAAAGGTTAGATCTAGAAGAGAAGATAAAATATTTGAAAAATAAAACCATAAAGTATTTTATAAATGAGCTAATTACATCATTAGAAGTTTGATAAAATCTTGTGGTTTGCATCTTCACTCATATTTAATGACCTTCCTGAAAATGTCCTCTTAATTTTTTATCAGTGTTCCTCTGTTCTTCAGTTATCTAGCTCAAACACTCATTCTTGCCAGAAAGATTTGCACTTTTAAAATCATATTTAAAAAGGATTTCTAATGTTCTCAGTATTTAAACAGCCAGTTTGGCCTATATTGTATTAACTAATATAGCTAAGAAAATAGGGCTAGACAAAAATTGGAGAACCCAAAGAATGAAGGAAGGAACTGATAAGCTTCTTCAACATCAACATTAAAATAAAAATGAATCATTAATTCACTTCTGCAACCATCATGATATGGAACTTGAATGACTCTAAAAAAAAAATGGAATGAGATGCCTGGTTAAATTGTGATGGGAGCATGGGGACACTTTCTTGCTTCGGGGACTTTCTCTTGACAAGTGCCATTATACCACCATCACATTCTTTCAATATACCATGCTCCCAGAAGCATATCACATAGTCTACTTACCCATTTTTTCCTTCCCATTCACACCTTTTCCACTTATGTTCAACACACACACGAGATTTGGACACATTTGAAGTTACATTCACGATAAATGCCAGTTTAAAGTGGAAAAATTCATTTTTTAAATACCTCCTAAGTAGCATCTTTATTACATTTTTATGTATAACCTATTCAAAATTCTGGACTGCACAAATATTCGGTGTATGTAATCTCTGATTACTACTGGCTCCAATAACTAATTGTTTCAAATAGGTTTCAGCAAAGTAATTTAATTAGAATTTGAATGAATGCTTATTTGAAGCCAACATTCAGGCTTTATTTCTGAAAATAGTGCCATCCTTAATGATGAAGGGAAATACATAATAAATGAGTATTGCAATGATTCAAAATGAAATTGATATTTTAAGACATTCAAGAGGCAGAGAGTGCTTAGAGATGTAAAGAGAGAGAAGGAAAGAACACTGACATTTATAGCGATGTGATGTTAGCCAATGTTTCGGGATGCGTTGGGGGAGCTCAATGTGTTACCCTATTTTATTGGAAAACTCTTTTCTTCATAATCAAGGTTCACAGCAGAAGAATTTAATAATTCCTTAGTGACATTCTGCACTCTGACTCAAAAGGGCTTCTTTAAATGCTAATTCACCTTCCTTACAACAGTTTCCTTGAGCAAATTCCCTGAGTGGAATTCAGGTTGCTTCCTTAGAAGATGATTTCCTGATCTTCATTCAGAGAAGTCTCATTTCTAGCAGGAGTCTCAGGTGAGACTCTCATTTTACAATTTACTTTTATCTGCTCACTTAGAAGTAGATCACGTGATAGGACTTTTCCCAAGTCTTTTTATCAATGATGTGAGAAAGAACTCTAATGCTGTTAAGAATTTAATTATGCTCTAGAATAGATGTAAAGAAAATAATGGCTTTTGCAAAGCAAAATAGCCTTTTTTGTCAGTTTCAGTTCTAGTTTTGTTACTAAAAATATGCTTGTTGTTGCCTGGCATTCTGTCTTTAGGTATGCAACACAGTTTGTTTCTCCTGCATTTCCAAAACTGCTGACAACCGCTGTGGTAATCTTAGTTTCTTTAGGGTCTTGAGTTGAAGATGATAAAGTTATTAAAATGGACATGGTTGGGATGCCAGTTATATACAAGAGAAACTTCTAATCACATTTTTCTTAGGTTTTGATGGAGATAGTAACACAATTTTTAACAAAGAAAAGAAAATCAATGTTTTCACAGAAATAATTTCTCTTGGGACTTCTTGACATAGTTGTGACATGCAAAATAAAATGATGGATGCCTATTCTAAACTATTTCTACAACCAGACTTTTAATTTTCAATTAGAGACTGTATTTTGTTTGTTTTTGGTAAATCAAAGACTGGGCTGCAAATCAGGACCTCTGGGATTTGCTCTTGGCTTCACTGCAATATTATGTATTTTGGCAATTTATTATGTTCAATTTAATTCTTTGGGGTACACTTTGTATTTATCTCTAAATATGCAGGAATTTTACTTCCCAACAATGTAGAGAGCTCACTGGAAGTAAATTGGGTCTTGTAACACATTCATATTTCAGGGAGAATTTCCACAGATGTGGCACAGAGAAGATACTTGGTAATGTTTATTGAAAGAATAAATCAGAGGAGAAATGAATGAAAGAAGAATGATGAATGAACAATTTTATTAAATTGATGTCTTTATATACAAATATCTACCATACATAATCTTGTATGTTATGGTAGCTGCAATTAATCTGATGTCAAATTCTTTGCCACCTCTCTCCTTTTGAAACTGTGTACCCTGAGTGATTTATAGGACCAACTGGATACTGAAGTGATGTTCTTGGATTTCTCAAACTAGGTCATAAGAAGCCTTGAGTATCCCACCTGCCCAGCCGCCATGCCATGGAAAGCTCCAACCACACGGATAGACCATGTACTGGTTTTCTTTTTGGCCCTAGTTTAGCCCCCTGGTGAAAGCCAGTATCAATTTCTGGACATGTGTATCAGGATGAGTTCAATCAGGAAAGAGAAACCCTTCAATTATTTGAACCTGGAAAGTTTCACAGGATTGAAATAGTAAGGGATTGGCTAGTATGAAACAATCTAAAGATATAGGAATAGCAAATACAATATAAAATACAATAGCACATATTATATAGTATAATCTAGAACAATCATTACAACTGGTATTGAGATAGAGTATCAAAAGTAGAGCTGGCGCTCCGCTTCCACCACCCCCTCAAGAACCGCCCCCCCGCCCCCCACCTCGCCCCGCCAAGACCTCCTGCCCCCTGAACCTGGGCTGGGCTGAGATCCAATCCTTGTTCAATAAAGCATAGCTATTGAATGACAGAAAATTTCTGTAAATTGTCAGAAATCTGATACTAGGGATTCAGGGAAAGCTGTTCACAGGGAGATGTCTCATCGGAGGTGCTCGACTACAAAGTTCCCCAAGAAGTGTGCTGGGCAGAGCTGCTGCCACTGGGTACTGCAGATCAGCATGCACTGCAGGAATCAGGTGCTGGAGAAGCTGCAATAATGTAGAAAACTACTGAGTGAGCAACACTGGAACTAGAAAGCAAAACCCTTTTCTCTTGTAATAGCTCTCCAATGACTTCTATTGACCAAACTCCAATGGCATCTGGCAAACAGGAAAAACACTTTAAAAACCTAAATGCATTTCACAAAGCAGGCAAAAAGGGAGAATTTGGAGCTTAGTCAATACATTGATAACTGGTGCACTAGGTGAATTAGCTATCCTGGACTGGCTGCTCAGTTAAGCTCTCAGTCAGCTCCAGACCTGGCTGCTATCTAGCAGCTACTGCATCAGAAACCAAAAGTTAGAACCACCTGAGTCAACCCTCAGAACAATGAGAGATAATAGTGTATTATCACTTTAATTCACTATGTTCTGTGGTGGTTTTGTTACACAGCAATAGACAACTGGAACATATGTTATCCGGTGTCATAATTTGTTATATCTTCCTTTTCCTTTCCACCTTAAGGCAACCAGGAGACATTTGGCAATTTTGAAATTCTACTTTTCTAAGTCCCTAGTTACATTTTAGAGATTTGCTTTTCACAGATGGAAAAACGGCCTAAAAAAGACAATGCTGTTTATAACAAAGAGTTGTACCCCATATTCAACATTGCAATTTGGAGACCTTTTGGATTATATTTCAAGTGTTGAGAGAATGTTTTGTAGATAGCATTTCCTATGGAGTGGCCCAATAGTATATCTCAAAAATCGCATTATTTGTAATGAGCTGAAAAAGGCTTTACTCAGTGTACTGTCACTTCATATTACAAAAATTAAAGCAGCATCTATTAAGAAAATTGTATTTCTATAACATATGCAAGGAATTCTTGCCAAGAGTGTGAAATAAATACAAGTACCTTCTATGCTGTCTATACCTCAATAGAGACATATTAAAAGAGCTCAAATGGGTTTAAATATATGTCCTAATGGTAGATTCAAGGACATATGATGACTTAATAGTAAGAACCACTTTGAATTCATATGCTGGTAAAACTTATTCATACTCCGGGGTAGAGATTTGATCAGCACTTCACTCTTGGGAGACTACAATACAACAGAATCCTTGGGGTACTTATTTTCCTAGAAGCATTTGGCTTTTCCTGCCACTCTGTGCTGAAGCTTCATCACGGCCAGAGAATACAGACGATGATCATTTTCCTCTGGTCACTATAACCATTGAATTTAGTAGACTATGTTTTCCAGGCTTACACTGGTTTTCAAACCGAACCCATAGAGTCTGTGGGATTCCATAGGGTGGGTTGTTGTGAAGAGAAGATCTTAGTCGTTGAATTTTAATTTCAGCTTTTGTTATTTGTCTTATGATTGAGACATTCTCATCTTCCCACCATGAAAACCATGTTCTTACCTGCTTCCACACCCATTTTCTCCCTTTTCCCTCTTCTACACTAGAGAAACTGATCTCTGCAGGTGTATGTGAGAGTAGGGGAGAGGTTATTAATAATAACAATTCAGTATGTGGAAACTGAGACTATTCAAGGGAAAGTAGAATGTATGGGCATCCTATTTAATATAATTCCTTCTTACCTACTAAAAGACTTTACTTCCCCAGATAGCCTCATTCTTTCCTCCAACATCGGTCCCTACCGTTCCTCACTGTATCATTCCTATCATCATAAACGCATGCTATAATACATTTCCTGGTTTAAAAAACATCCTCTTATGCCTTTTCCACCCTGCCAGGTACAATCTAATCCCATTTCTAGATTTTCTTTAAAATTATATATATACACACACACTATATATATATTATATATATATTATATATATAGTGTGTGTGTATATATATAATGGAGCGTATGTTATGCAAATGTCTTAAAATGATGTATATCTTTTCCTTTCTACTAATTCTCCTTTCTAACAATTTATATAGCTAACATAATTTATATAATATATACTATATAATATATAAATGTATAATATATAATATATGTATAATTATATATTATATAAATCATTGGAAAAATATATAAATTTATATGTTTATATATTTATACTATATATTATATATAGTTCTTCTATATTATATAATTATATATATTATATAAAGTTCTTCTAAGCTCAGTCCTCAGCTGCCTTTTCTTTTCTTACTCTACCTCTGCCTAGTGATCTCATTCATTTCTATGACTTCCAAAGTCTCGTTTATATTATGGTGACTCACAGATTTATATTTCTCACTCACTATACATAATATATAGTATAAATATATAATATCTAGCATGTTGTGTATATGTATAATTTTAAAGCAAATCTAGAAATGGGATTAATTATATACTATATAATATACTATACATTATATAGTATACTACACTATATACCATATTCTATAGGGTATATTATATAGTATATGTATTTATATTATACTACTTATATTTACATATTAATATTTATAAATACAAATAATACATAAATATGTATTAATATAATATACATTTATAGTATATAGTATGTGTGTGCATAATATATAATATATACATATATAAGTAATATATAGTATGTATAATATATAATACTATAGTATATTATATGTAACATAATATGTAATGTATTTATAACATTTTATTATATATTGTAGATATACTATATATAATATATTGAATAATATATTGTGCATATATAGTTTAAGAAAAAATCTAGAAATGGGATTGGATAAATTATATACACTATATAATTATATATAAAGTATATATAACTATATGTAATTATACTATATATTTGTGTGTATATATATAATTTTAAACACACATAAAGTATACATACTACACACACACAGTTTCTACTCCTTTGTTTCCCAATTTATGTTGACCTACTTCAAAATTGACTTCCAAACCATATGTCAACTAAAATCTTTGTTAATCAATTGCCTACATGTGGACAAATATGATGGATGCTTTTCTGACATTCCCTTACTGGGTCTTCAACAGTGACTCACACAGATGACCATTTTCTCCTTGAAACACTTTCATCTCTCTGCTTCAGGAACAGCATGCTCTTCTTTACTTGTTACCACTTTATTTATTTGCATTTTCCTTTGCTATATTCTTATCTTCATAACTATTCATGTTAAAGTTCTTCTAAGCTCAGTCCTGGGCTGCCTTTTCTTTTCTTGCTCTACCTCTGCCTAGTGATCTCATTCATTTCTATGACTTCCAATGTCTCATATTATGGTGACTCACAGATTTATATTTCTCACTCAGACTTCTTTTCTGAGCTCTATATTTATATGTCCAACTTTCCTATTTGAATGTTTCAGATGAATTTCCAAATTTGCATGTTAAGAACAAAACCCATCCATTCCATTCACACTCTACACAATCTAATAATTCCCAGTGTTTCTATATTTCAAATAAATGGCACCATCACCATCCATTATGAAGGTTAGAAGTTTAAGATTAATTCTCGACCTCTTTCCCTAGCCCTTCATATTTCATCTACCTATGCCAGCTATGCCTTCAAAAAATAAATGTGCAAGCTATTCATGTCTTTCTTGGCACCACCTGACCACGTGAGTCCAAGCCTTTATCTATTGCTTAGACAATAAGAAGAGCTTAATTCCTTTTCCTTTTTCAACTTTTGCCTGTCCCCAGGTCCACTCTCCATACTTGAACCGTATCTATGTTTTAACAAATTTGTAGGAGATTGCGTTCATCATGTGCTTAAGACTTGTTTATGGGCCCTCATTGCCCTTAGAATAATGCCTAAATGGGTTCCCACCACCTCCAAGGCCTTCAGTGTTATGTCCCCATCTCCTCTTACACCCCTCTGTTCATCACATTTTATTCTGCAGCCCCACTGGCCTTCTGCCAGTTCCTAGAGGGCTCTACACACTTCCCCAGCTCAAGATACTCAAATGTGTTGCATTTATGGTTCGTTCTACCTGAAATGCTGTTTCTCAGATCTTTCTTATGTGACAAATTGAAAACAATCTAAGCACCAAAAAGGAATAGTTTGAATAAATTGTAGCCAATTCATACTATGACTTCATTTTATGAATACTAACCAGTCTTCAGCTGTTACAAGGATATGATGGAATCTTACATATTTTTATGAAAAAATGTCCAATCACATTAAGTTTAAAAGCAAGTCATTTGCAACTTCCAGACTCTACAATTATTTCAAAATAGGTTAAAATATGTTGCAGAAAATATGTAAAATGTGTAGTTTGTTTAAAATGTATAAAATATGTACTAAACATGTATAAAAACAAAAAGCTTTATATGTGTTTTTAAAGGCACAATAATAGTAGGAAAAGTTCCATACCAACTGCTAACAGAAATTACTGCCTTAGTAGCTGTGGGACTGTGTAATTGAAGGAAAGCTTATATTTCTTACACTATATACATTTGCTATTTTTTTAACCACAATATTCTTTTATTTATACATACACATGTAACATATGTAGTTTTACCAAATACATCGGTTTTTTTTACAAGACAAAGTAAATGCCATTTATATCACTCATAGATTTTTTTGACTAAAAATTCTGTCAAATTCTGGGAACTCCCTGAAGTCAGTTGCCTAACAGAAACAAGAGGTGTTATTATAAGACTTACCTCTTTTCATTAAATTTTTCTCAGTTGTGAGAGTCATAGCTATGAGTCCTTAAATTCCTTTTCCTTGGTATATATATTCTGTATGCCTTTCTTACTCTAAAGGATCTGTTAGTAACCCGTATTAACCTGTGATTTTTACACTATGATATTTGAGGCTGATGAAACAACTTTTTATGTGCTATCTCAGATATCAGCTATAAACTGCATAATTTAAGGACAACTGAACAGGTTTATATTTTTATAAAGCTCTCGAAAAGGAATTCACTTTTAAAAAAATGCATTATGCTTGCATAAACTTCTATGCCCCTATATCTGTTAAATGCAATCAGATCAGTCTTGTTTCTTTGTGTCTCCAGCACAGTGCACAAAACTGAATATTCTGACCTTTAGAAAATTTGCCAAGTCCAAATATTTTTATATATAATTAAAATTATCAGTTAACTGCTGAGGTTATATATTTCTTAAAGTCTAGAATTTTATCAAGTTACTTCCAATTCGGTGCCTGTAATAATTTATTACCAAAGCAACACAGGAAATAAATGTTCTCATACAATTAATAAATATATTATGTTTTTACATTCATTATAGTGAATAATGATATCTCTTCATTTTTTTCTTTTGAGTGTAGTTGTTAATTTCCCCACAAATTTCCACTTATTTTGTATTATTTCATATTTACCTATATGAAATGGAATGGACAGAGCATGAGTAGTGAAATTGAAACCAAAATTACATTCTATAGTTTTACTTGGTGAGGGGTAGGTTGATGAGAGGGAGGAGGAAGGGGAGGGGCAGTGATACTCTATTTGTTTCAGTTATTTATCTTAAAGCTGTTTCTGTATATTTAACTTTCTATGGTCAAATGATCTATTACATTTTATCTGTACAAAATATTGGAACTTTTTAAATTTTATAAGTACTAGAGAGATTTTTCACAATAGAATATCAAGTTTCTATGAAAGAAAAGTTTAAAGTTTCATACATTAGGAAGCAGGAGACATAATTATATCTATCACAAGGTTATCTTTGCTAATTTTTTTTTTTTTGTCATGGACTGAGCATTTTTCCCTTAACCAGGACTAGAGTGCAGTATTTGAACTAGGTATCTTATATGCAGTAAACGTCCAGATAATAGCATCAGTCTAAATGAGATAGATTATGGGGCAGTAATAAAGTATCATGAAATATTAGTAACATTATGTTTCACTTCTTACTCATATTCGTGTCCACTGCAGCCCAGCAGAGGGACCCACACATCATAGCACCTCAGGGATCCAGGGAAATACAGCATCCACCATCTTGAACATTGTCAGATGAGAAGGAATCTCTGGAGAGTCTCATCCTAAAAATTACATGCACGAATATAGAAATAAAACATGCCGTTATGTTCACAACTCATTGGCCAGAAGTAGTCACATGAGGGGTGCTTTGCTTACCCCTAATCACATGGGGACAGGTAAATACAATCCCAACACGAAATGCTGTGGTGAAGAGCCAGAAATACACAGTGGAGCAATAATGACTGTCTTGGTTTTCATGACCAAGAACTCCAAGGAGCAGAAAAATGTTATATTTCTTTTTCATATGTGTCTTTTTCTTTCTGTACCCTGAAACAGCAGACACTGACAGCTGGCAGGAGAAGAGGCATAGGAGTAAAGGACTCTCTGCAGCTTGCCTTAGGGTTTATTTAGTTATGCCAGCATTGAAACATTCAGATAATACACCAGAATGAATATGATACATGAACAGTTTCCTTTAGTCTCTTACTATTGGTTACCAAGAGCTTCATGTCCCTTCATTGCTCTTTTCCCCATTTCTAGCCACAGAACAGCCTCTCAATTGTGCAGTGGTGTTAGATATTACAGAATGTTAAGGAAAATGACAGTATTACAATATTCAAGTGAATGGTTTTACATTTATCTACTAAATATGATCTTTCTCAGCCCAGTCCAAGTGAAAAGTGCCCATTAAACAGTGTTATAATAGTAAATGTTTAACAAATAGGTTTCCAAATAAACCCAGATTTGTAAGGGTTGGTGTAAGTACTCTCACCATGACCAATTTTATTCTACTGACATGCTATCACTAAACACAGAATTGGGAAAAGATGTGCGCAATGGGCTTTTTGGCCACCTAATAGGAGTCGGCTCCAGCATGACACTGAGAGAAATAACTTTCATCATCTTTCTTAGTACATAGCTCAGTTTCCAAAATTACTCTCCATTTTTCATCTCTATTTGCACACCCACAAACACATGCATACGCATAAACACATACCTCACTAGGGAAAAACCCAATTCTAAAACACAGCATGGAAACTTTCAGTAAGAAACAGAAACCTTATCTTAATTGTTCCATTATGTTTAAAGCTATCTCTTAAACAATTTACATTAGTATTTTACATCATTATAGCAAGAACAGTTACTTTCCCATGATCACTCTCGCCTTAACTTCCCTTCCCCCTTCAGATCTCTTGGGAAAAAGAAAAATTTTTGACTCTGAACCATGTGTGTCTTTATGGCTGCTCCTTTTGCTACATACATATCCAGCTAAAGCTTTGATGGCAGTTTTTGTAAATATCTGTGTAAAGTATCTGTTGATTCCACAGGGAATGGGCATGTTTAACAGTTTCATTTACATCATGTTGTACCCTGTGAAGCTCATGAACCACAGCAGTGATTCCCTACCTCATATACAGACCCTGTGGTCTGACCTACCTTGGTAAACCACTACTCCAGCAGCTAGTCCAGACTCCTTGCTCTTTCCCAGATAACCACAATCACTCAGATCCTTGTACTTTGCTCGTGGAATTATCCTACTTCTAACACACCCACTTTCATCTGCTTTTCCAACACTTAACAAAACAGATCCTTATGTACAGTGTTGTCATTGTTACGACACCTCACTTCTATCTATAATTGTAGCTAACTCCCTTTGCAATGGCTTTATATCACACATCTTAAACTTCGCTAAAACTTCCCTTATATCATATTTATCAATATGTTCTATTTGTTTTCTATGAAATGACTTTATGAAAATCTTGCTTCTCAAAAAGATTATGCACTCTTGATATCAAGCACTGTAATTCTCTTCTGTCCCAATAACATTAAACAAGGAATTAGGTTGCTATCCAATCCTTTACAAATAAACAAAGTGCATACCAAAAGTATTATGTATTTCTTATGTCTTAAAAATGATACACTTGAGATCAGGGTTGCAAATCATTAGAGTGGCAAAATACACTTGAATACAAGTTATAATTTAATAACTATTAAGTATTGAATAAATTATAGAAATAAAATTAACTTAAAAAGTGATAACTTTAGAAATTTAGTTTATGGATTATCGTTCAATACACTTAGTTCATACGCTTTTTTTAAACCTTCATGCCAAGGCATCTTGTTGCCTGACTGGATAGAGGACCACTCTGAAACTAATTTTGTCTTAGTGTTAGTAACATTTTTTCTACTTACCTGCAATTATTTCTCTGCCTCTTCGAAAAGCAAAGTATTGAATTATATGGGGAAGCAAGTTTAGCGTTCCTAATGGAGAATCTCATGAAGTAAAAATGTGGGTTCTACTATTCTAGTGCATGTTAAAGTTGCTTGATCTAAATTTTAATCAACAGACATTTATTGGATGTCTTCAGGAAAGAGGGGGAATGGGAAATAAAGTTCAAAAGAGATGTCATATATGCCTTTCATTTTTAGAAACTTTTTATCAAACATGCAAAATCATAATGAGAACAAGTACACAAGAGCTAAAATGTTATAAAGGTAAATGATGTGTGGCACATCAAGAAAGCTTACATGAAGAGGCAGTTTTGAACCTAGTTCTGAAGGAGGAATAATAGATTTAAAAGAAGTATGTGAAAATTTGAAAATAAACATGGCAGAGGAAGAAACAAATATAAATCTATTTTTAGAGATAAAAGAAAAAATAATTGACTATTAGCTATTTATAAGATATTTAATGGTGATATTAAATATTGAGTATTATTTAATATAATTTTAAAAATTCAGACATATCCACTGAAGCATAGAGATCAGGTTGAAGAGTAAAAAAGATGCATATGGCTAGATTTGGCAATCCAGTACAGGTAAAATTTTCAAGTTCTTATCTGAGAAGATTAAATCAATAACAGAATCAATATAGGATTTTTAAGAGAAAGATACCACATAAAAATAACATCTAAATATTATACTGTTTATCATTTTATGTAGGATAATTTGATTAAAGATTTAATTAGGAAGCTCCATATAAGATTTGTCCATATATTAAACTTATATTTGATATATATGTCAAATATATATAATATGCATCAAATATATATATTTATCATTTACCAATTTATATACATATATATATCCCTCTCTTGTTGACACAATTATTCACTCAACACTTACATAATGCCAAGGAAGAACAAAAAAATTTCTTTGTTGAACTGGCATCTACGGTTTGTCTTCCTACCTTCACTTTCAGAGAATGCAGAGCTAAATTTAGAGTTTAATCATAGTAATTATTTAAGTCAGAATTTCTGTTGTGACTATTTCTGCATATATATATATATATATAACTACATATATATAGTTTTTCTTACTGACATAGGAACTATCTTAAATACATAGATATTTGCATTTGTATTTATAATCTTTAAGGAAGATAACATTATAAAGAATCAATCTTCACTCACCTCCCCCACAAATACATATACTTTCTGTGAGAAAATAGAGGCATTTTGCAAGTCATTCACTCTTTCAATGCCCTCATCAGCTCCACCCCAGGCACCCAAATTGATTTTAAAAAGTTAACTGTTTAGGTTCATTTTGAATAATTACAAGATTTAAAGGCAAAGATAATATTCTTTTATTTACCACATATCTCTTTAAATTGTTCTACCTTAAACATAAAATTCATGTAATAGGAAGCAAAACATACTTAAAGTTAGCTGTTAAAATGATAGTCAATACCCTTTGGGTATATATACCCAGTAAAGGAATGGCTGGTTCAAATGGTATTTCTAGTTCTAGATCCCTGAGGAATCACCACACTGTCTTCCACAATGGTTGAACTAGTTTACAGTCCCATCAACAGTGTAAAAGTGTTCCTATTTCTCTACATCCTCTCCAGCACCTGTTGTTTCCTGACTTTTTAATGATTGCCATTCTAACTGGTGTGAGATGGTATCTCATTGTGGTTTTGATTTCCATTTCTCTGATGGCCAGTGATGATGAGCATTTTTTCACGTGTCTGTTGGCTGCATAAATGTATTCTTTTGAGAAGTTTCTGTTCATATCCTTTGCCCACTTTTTGATGGGGTTGTTTGTTTTTTGCTTGTAAATTTGTTTGAGTTCTTTGTAGATTCTGGATATTAGCCCTTTGTCAGATGAGTAGATTGCAAAAATTTTCTCCCATTCTGCAGGTTGCCTGTTCACTCTGATGGTAGTTTCTTTTGCTGTGTAGAAGCTCTTTAGTTTAATTAGATCCCATTTGTTAATTATGGCTTTTGTTGCCATTGCTTTTGGTGTTTTAGACATGAAGTCTTTGCCCATGCCTAAGTCCTGAATGGTATTGCCTAGGTTTTCTTCTAGGGTTTTTATGGTTTTAGGTCTAACATTTAAGTCTCTAATCCATCTTGAATTAATTTTCATATAAGGTGTAAGGAAGGGATCCAGTTTCAGCTTTCTGCTTATGGCTAGCCAGTTTTCCTAGCATCACTTACTAAATAGGGAATCCTTTCCCCATTTCTTGTTTTTGTCAGGTTTGTCAAAGATCAGATGGTTGGTGATGTGTGGTATTATTTCTGAGGACTCTGTTCTGTTCCATTGGTCTATATCTCTGTTTTGGTACCAGCACCATGCTGTTTTGGTTACTGTAGCCTTGTAGTATACTTTGAAGTCAGGTAGCATGATGCCTCCAGCTTTGTTCTTTTGACTTAGGATTACTTTTGCAATGTGGGCTCTTTTTTTGGTTCTATATGAACTTTAAAGCAGTTTTTTCCAATTCTGTGAAGAAAGTCATTGGTAGCTTAATGGGGATGGCATTGAATCTATAAATTACCTTGGGCAGTATGACCATTTTCACGATATTGATTCTTCCTATCCATGAGCATGGTATGTTCTTCCATTTGTTTGTGTCCCCTTTTATTTCATTGAGTAGTAGTTTGTAGTTCTCCTTAAAGAGGTCCTTCACAGCCCTTGTAAGTTGAATTCCTAGGTATTTTATTCTCTTTGAAGCAATTGTGAATGGGAGTTCACTCATGATTTGGCTCTCTGTTTGTCTGTTACTGGTGTATAAGAATGCTTGTGACTGTTGCACATTGATTTTGTATCCTGAGACTTTGCTGAAGTTGCTTATCAGCTTAAGGAGATTTTGGGCTGAGACAATGGGGTTTTCTAAATATACAATCATGTCATCTGCAAACAGGGACAATTTGACTTCTTCTTTTCCTAACTGAATACCCTTGATTTCTTTCTCTTGCCTGATTGCCCTAGCCAGAACTTCCAACACTATGTTGAACAGGAGTGGAAGAGAGAGGGCATCCCTGTCTTGTGCCAGTTTTCAAAGGGATTTTTTCCAGTTTTTGCCCATTCAGTATGATATTGGCTGTGGGTTTGTCATAAATAGCCCTTATTATTTTGAGATATGTTCCATCAATACCGAATTTATTGAGAGTTTTTAGCATGAAGGGCTGTTGAATTTTGTCAAAGGCCTTTTCTGCATCTATTGAGATAATCATGTGGTTTTTGTCTTGGGTTCTGTTTATGTGCTGAATTACATTTATTGATTTGTGTATGTTAAACCAACCTTGCATCCCAGGGATGAAGCATTTTTGGTGGATGATGGATAAGCTTTTTTATGTGCTTCTGGATTCGGTTTGCCAGTATTTTATTGAGGATTTTTGCATCAATGTTCTTCAGCTGAAAACCATCATTCTCAGCAAACTCTATCGCAAGAACAGAAAACCAAACACCTCATGTTCTCACTCATAGGTGGGAATTGAACAATAAGAACACTGAATTGAATAGTGAGAACACTTGGACACAGGAAGTGGAACATCACACCCCGGGGCCTGTCGTGGGGTAGGGGAAGTGGGTAGGGATAGCATTAGGAGATATACCTAATGTAAATGACGAGTTAAGGGGTGCAGCATACCAACATGGCATATGTAACAAACCTACACGTTGTGCACATGTACCCTAGAACTTAAAGTGTAAGAAATTTTTTTTAAAAAAACGATAGTATCATTCAGATGATCTGACACGATAGCATCATTCAAAAAATCTAAACAAAATTTGGCTTAATTTTTATTCCTTCCCTTTAGGGGGTAGCACAACATCATTTGACAGGTCTCTCCTCAAATTCTTGGGGAAATAAACTGAAAGCTTATGTGGTTGAAGAAAGTGAGCAGGTCTTCCAGTCTTCCGTTATTAGGCAACTTCTTTAGATTCTCTCACTTGGTTGATACTTGCATGTTCCATTTGAAAACAGCTATCTCTCGGACAGTACTAGCTACCTCTGCGCTAAACTCAAGGGAGCCCTACAGCTCCAGATCCCCAGAAATTAGTTTAGAGTCTCCATACACTCATTTCTATGCCTGCCGTTCTTTTCACTAATTCATAATTGAAGCATACATCAATCTGTGTCATTCTAGAAAAGCTGCCCGTGACTTTCAGTGTCCTGGGATCCAGTCATACTCTCTCAAACCGAACAACCTGCACCATCTTCAACTCTTCCCTTCCAGGAAGCCAGATTAATATTTTGGTAGGTTTAACCTTTCCAAGCAAAGTTTTCAGCATTGGTGGCATAGGAATGTGGGGAGAGGTACTATCTCACAAGCAACTAGAATGCATATTCTATTAGACAGCTTTTATTTTCTCCATTTTTTTTTGTTCACTCTTGTGTCTACAGTATCAAGGACAGTGACTTCACGTAACAGCTACTCAGTAAATATCTGAAGGAAGGGAGGAATAGAAAGGACAAAACTCAGACACACAAAGTCATGGTAGTCTGAAGCATTCATAGCAATGTACAAATTTAACATCTCAATAGATGATCTGATTACAATCAAATTTGGAATCGAAAAGATCTTTCAATATTAGTAGTATAGTGGTTCTTCAGCATAAGAGAAGTGGTCAAGCAGGGCACACTTGGAAATAACTATTGTCAGTTTTGCTCAAGCACAATGACTGGAGGATACTACTAGCATTTAATGCCCCAGTAGCTAAGCCTGCTAACTATGCTGCAATGTGTAACAAAGTCCTGTACAACGAAGACTTCTTGCACAAATCTGGTAGCACTCCAGTTGAAAAATGCTTAGGTATTCCTAACCCATCCTTATACTTAAGTTCTCCATATTTAAGCACCATAGAGTGGTCTTCTAGGTTGTAGACCTAGGCCTAAGCACTCCTTCTGATGGAAGTCATGCTAATTCCAAGCTTGTTCCTTCCTTTGAGAGCTCTGATGATCAGAGTGAGGTACAACTGCAGAGTGGAAAGCACAGAGTCAGATGCACACGAGTTTAATAAACTCCAACATTTTTCTTTCCAGCCTATATTAACTACAAATCTTTGTCTACGTAGCTTCCTAATTCTGCATTAATTCTTCTACTTGACATCTCATCAGCATACAAAGATAGCTTGTATATTCCTATGTGAATCATCTTTATTCCCAACTAAGCAATCATTTTATTTTTCATAATTTTATTTGGCTCCTATCATTCTACTTTGCCTCTTCCTAAGACTTAAAAATTTATGTAAATGCTACTTAAAGCATAATGCCCTGAATTAAACCAAATATTCCAGGTGAATCTGAAATTACATAGAAAATAGTAAAATTCTCATTTGGATCATTCTAGTTATCTGACTACCTTTAATGCTTCTTTTAATTATTTTATCAATTTTTGTATTCCTCCCACCTTATTCTTTATTTATGATGTGCTTAATATAGACAAAGATCCTTGAGTTGCTCTTTTTCCCACATGTCCTACTACTAAGCCACACTTCTATAGTCTTATGTTTGTAGAGTTCTATTTTTGGACCTAACTTTATTCTTTTTAATATATTTTTATTTGACAAAATGTATATATTTGTTGTTTTGAAATACGTATACATTGTGGACTGGCCTTAATTTTATTCTTTTTATTCTCATTTTATTGAAATCCTTTAATTAGTTCAGTCTGAAAAAAATGTTTTCTTCAACTAATTTTCTGACTATCTCAGTATTACCTATAAATGTTATGTATATACAAATCATAAGTTGCTTCAATGAAAACCCAGATGATTTTTATTACAGCAATGCCCAGTGAGAGCCATATGACTGACAAGCCACAGGACTCTATTTCAAATGACATACAATTATTTTCTCACTGAGGTACTTATCTAAAGATTTTTTCCCTCAAAACAACCTCTATCACTCCATTCTGGCTGAAAAGACATTACATATTTTATCAAGTATCTAGCTGAGTTCCAAATATAACTTCCCCCTCCATATTCTAGGCTTAACAATTTATGTGTTTTAAAACAGAAGAGAAGGGAATTTGATAGGAATTTGGCTTCTGCTATATCCTGGTAATTACTGATTCTTCTCTCCTTGCTGTTCACAAACCGTGTTTTTATTAGTGTTTGAGAATCTTGCCTATGATCAAAGTCCAGTTCACTAGGCTATAGGTTGTTAAAAAAAAAAAAAAAAGTTCACCACTTTTTAAAAATTAAAGGGTATATGTCTATCTCCAATCCTTTTTAGGCTTCTCTCATTATCCTAGATTTTCCATTATCATAAAAAGTAGTTCCGTAATCTTGGCTGGAATTCAGTTGGTTTCCTAAAAATGTAAATAGTCTGGACCTAGGAGAACAAGCCCATTTCAAGAAATACTCTCTCTGGGGATTTATTCTCTGGTTTTGGACTTTAGTTCTTTAGTACTAATATAGTTCTTTATACTCTGAAGAGATCTCTTTTTAACTGAAAATGCAGCAGCTAAACCGACAACAAGCAGTCTTGCTTTCTCTGGGTCATCTAGGGTAACACAGTGACTAAAAGGCTTTGAAATCACAACACTAGGTTCCCATCAAACTATACCATACTCCACCATTTGCTAGCAGCGTAATCTTGGGCAATTGAGTTACCTTCACTGAATTACAGTTTTCTCATCTGCAAAGTACAGATAATCCTATCACATATGGTTATGGTTAAGTATTCACTATTATGGACATCAAGTTCATAACACAGTAGCTGTCACTTAGACGTCATTGCTCTTTTCGTCAATGTTAAATGAAACATCCATTTATTCTAATCTTTGATTAACTCCTTGCTTTGCTCACACAATGTTAAAATTTTGAATATATTTCACTACATTTTAATCAAAAGAAGATGGCATATTTTGTATACTTCTCTGTATTAATGGTAGAGAAAATGTTAACTCACTAGGAAATAATTAGGAATATTTGATGGGAATTCCAAAGAACAGAAAAAGACAGCTGAATTTACATCTTGTGGAAACAAAGATGAACTTTGCCTACTTCTCAATTTTGGCCACATGTTCTTCCTCCTTCATTTGTGCAAGAACAAGATGCTTTGTGCATTGATGATTTGAGTAATAAAATAACTGTGAATGGTTATATATTTTGTGGAGGAAAAAATGACTTCAGGAGCCAGCATATTAACTTTTAAATATTAGCACAGGGCTTTATTGTGAGGACTGAAATAAACTGAATATTTCCACCTGGAGAGTAGTAAGTCAAAATATTTCTAATTCTGCCCTTAACAATATCTTTTCTCTCCTTATTTCAAACAGAAAAGTAAAATTTTCTGAAAAAAAAAATTGAATAAAATATTTAGGGTCTCGCTTCCTTTCCAACTTGGACTCGGCAGAATGGCTCCCTCAAAGAAGGGTGGCGAGAAGAAAAAGGGCCCTTCTGCCATCAACGAGGTAGTGACCCGAGAATACACCATCAACATTCACAAGCGCATCCATGGAGTGGGCTTCAAGAAGCGTGCCCCTCGGGCACTCAAAGAGATTCGGAAATTTGCCATGAAGGAGATGTGAACTCCAGATGTGCGCATTGATACCAGGCTCAACAAAGCTGTCTGGGCCAAAGGAATAAGGAATGTCCCATACCGAATTCGTGTGCTTCTGTCCAGAAAACGTAATGAGGATGAAGATTCACCAAATAAGCTCTATACTTTGGTTACCTATGTACCTGTTACCACTTTCAAAAATCTACAGACAGTCAGTGTGGATGAGAACTAATCGCTGATCGTCAAATACATCAAATAAAGTCATAAAATTGAAAAAAAAAATTTAGGGTCTCTAGAAGTAGAAGATATGGGACAAAAGGCCAAGATGCAGGAACAGGGGATTCCTTGAAATCTCTTTTGTGACACAATCAAAGAACACTGTTGACTTTGAAAAAGTGATGGGGATTTCAGATCAAATAAGATGGACTGGGTCGTACTACCTGTGTTGAAAACGTTCTTTGTGAATGATCCAAAAGAAGTTTAAAGTCTTAATGTTTTTCATTTGAAAATTGAAACAACACCCCTGAGTTTCTCTATCATCTTTTCTCAGTGGCCATACTGTAAAGGACTGTATTAAAAATGAAGTCCTTGTTGTCCTGCGCTAAGCCTTATGGCATGGAGTTTCCTTAAAGTCGAATTCTAAAAGATCTGTTAATCATATCTACATCTACCTACCTATCTATTTCAATCTAATTTTTCTATTAGTAAAAATATAAACATGTATACACTTAAATCCCCAGATAATTTTTATGAGTATCTCTTTTTTTCTTTTTTGGCCGGGATTCTGAGACTATGATAAAAATGATATAAAATCACTATTAGAATAAATGAGCTATAGATTCTGATTATTTTTATTTAAGAAACAGGTATAATTGTGGTTTTTCAGTCAGTATCTTTTGAACGATGAAGGTTTAATGGGAGAATGAATAATCTACTTGAACCAAGAAAATGGGCCCTGAATGTTAATATTGTGCTTTTTGTCTTGGCTTTGTGTGATGAGCCATTTGTAATTTTTAGAAAGCTGCTTGAGAGGACAAATGTAATAAGGTCTTGAACCCCTAGGTAGAAAAGCACTATATAATTACATCTTTAAAATATTATTACCATAGTTTTGTCCTAAAATTGTTGTTACTTACGGGGAAACTTTTTAGTAGGGACATCTTTTAGTAGGTGAATCCCCCTGGTTACACTGCTTCTTCCCATTCTGTCCGGAAGTGTTTTAAATGAACTGAAAATGGTTTCTCAGTAAAGCAGAGTGTCTTCCTTTAGGAAGCAGCCGGGTTAGGAGCACTTGACCTTTCTGAGTTGGGTATGCAGAAATTGCCAATAAAGATTTTATAGGAAAAGAAAGTGAGCTGACTGAAAATTCTGTCTCTTAAAGCTTTAGATACTTTTGTTTGCTTTATTTGCTCCAATTAACAAGGTTAAACTCTGGAATCTATAACAAAGACAATGCCCTTTTGAAATTGGTATATTTAGGAATAGGAGTTAGATGATAGTTGTGGTTTGTAGGAGATAAGATTGCTTCTTTCTGAAATAATCTATTTATTTCAATAAATATTAACTGAATATACTTTGTGCTAATTACTGACAACACGATGGCAAACAAAACCTGAAGGTTATGTTCTAGTAGCAAGACAGATTCTAATCAGAGGTAGTATTGTAATCATTTCAACTACCATGAAGGAGAAGTACAGCATTATGAGAACATACAACAGGTGTCCTGATCTCATAGGAGAGGTGGCGGTGTTTAGGGAAGATTTTCCTAAAGAATATACATCTGAGTAAGTGAATATTATTATTATCTCATCATTTTTAACATAAGGCATTTTGCATCTAATCATGTTTTTCTTCCCCAAATACCTCCTGAGATAGGTTTAATAACAAATGCTTAATTATAAGACAAGAACAAGAGAAATTACGTTACATTGGAATTTTTCAACCCCCTCTCTAGCTTGCGGAGGCATTATATATGTTTTGGTTTGGCATTACAAAATATTAATATAATTGGCTCAATGGTGAGCACTTAAATTTTACTCCTTAAGAATGCCATTGGAATTAAACTGAGTCCTGCCATATTCTTTTGTTCTCATGTTGTGAATACTAGAAACACCAGCTTTGATACTATTTCATCTACTGGTTAAAGATAAGAAAGACAGTAATACAATGTTTTATAAACAATTCTATGGAATTTTTCCCACATGAAAATAAAACAGAAGTGGTCTCAGTATTCTTATTAGCAGTTTCAGAATGTAGCCAAAAGCTCTATTCATAGACACAGGTCCTTCAATGCCTGCAAATGCCTCTAGAGTGGACTGTGTTTCACTTCTTCTTGTGGGAAAAGTTTCCATTGCCATTGGATTGGATTATGTCTGTTCTGCAAATAGTGAGGTTCATTTCCGTTTCTGTCATTCGGATATCTTTCATGAGTTTTCTTTTCCATTTTTAAAACACAAGGCACATGAAAGATGCTATATAAAATCAAATTCATTTTTATAATCTCTGATGGCATCTTCATCCTGTAACTGCTATTCTGGGATTTTGTAGCCATAACACAAAAAACAGCAATCAACAGCGGAGTGCAAGATGAGATTAGAATTGCTGTGCCTGATCATCCAATCAGACACTGCAGCTTCAGTTGAACACATGCTTTGCCTATAACTGTCCCTTTGCAGAAATTACGAATAACCTTTTAATGCCCATCTATAATCAGTGTAACTTAATTTTGTTTTTTTCACTCCAGAGTTCAATCAGAATCCCAAAAAAGGTCAGCATTTTTGAGTTGAAATGAGACTACTCTGCACCAATTTAGGCATGTTAGAAACCTTAAAGTTTCTGTGGAGGAAAATTTCAAAAATGGTAAAACCAATTCTGTTGAGACTTTCACATTCCTATTAGATTTATAAAGTAAGTCCATATGTACAACTAAAAATGATGATGAATAAATATAACTAGTCATGATTAATTTTTTTATAAAAGGTTCTTAATAATAATAATATTATTATTACAAAGACTTGTGGTCTAAAGCTACCCAAATTTTTAACCTGCCTGTAAATTCTATGTACATTTCCCAATGCAGAAACCAGGATTAAATGATTTGCACAAGGTCACAAAGCAATGTAGCAGCAAGTCAAAGACTGTAATTCAGCCTCCTCATTTGTATGGTTTGATCAGCATAATCAGCTCTACTACCTCCCTGAATTAGATAAGGTTATCTCTTGCTGTAAAAATGCTATGCTCACAGACCACTTTGATTCCCTTTCCAAGGTCAAAAGTAATCCCATTAGGATAGGTTAGGAATAGTAAGATAATCCTTTTGATCTCAATTTGTAGTGTTATACAGTGTAATTCTTTCTCCAACTCATCTATTACTTTATTCAATGAATATTTATTAAGATATATATCAAATACTATACTTGGCTCTAGTTAGGTTTGTAAATCTATTTTAAAAATTATTAGAAAGTTAAATCGCTTATATATGAAGTTTTTAGTTGAACATATGAAAAAAAGGAAAAGTAACATTTTTGCCTGACAGTCTTCAAATCAGTTTTTGGGTTTTTTTGTTTGTTGTTTGTTTGGTTTTTGGCTTAAGAATGGAGGGATTTTTAGGATTCCCTTTCCTACTTTATTGTCTTTGTCTATGTAATGGCTCTTTCAGTTCCTAAAATTTATCCGACAGCTGAGGGTTATAATCAGACACCACAAATTGACTAAGACACTTTGTGCATTTGCTCTGGATAAAATGGTACTATGACTTGTGACACCAAAGCAGGTGGAAAAGAGAATAAGGCAAAAGGCAAGTCTGGAAATACTGGTAAACCATTCTTCTGGCTGTTTTTTTTTTTTTTTTTTTTTTGAAAAGAAGTTTCACTCTCATTTCCCAGGCTGGAGTGCAATGGCGTGATCTGGGCTCACTGCAACCTCCGCCTCCTGGATTCAAGAAATTCTCCTCCCTCAGCCTCTGGACTAGCTGCGATTACAGGCACCCGCCACCACCCCCTGCTAATTTTTGTATTATAGTAGAGATGGGGTTTCACCATGTTGGCCAGACTGGTCTCGAACTCCTGATCTCAGGGAATCTGTCTGCCTCAGCCTCCCAAAGTGCTGGCATTAGAGGTGTGAGCCACCACGCCCGGCCTGGTAAACCATTCTAAACTTTTAAAACTTGACAAAATAATTCAACCTATTCTTTCCCAAACACCTGCCTGCCCCATAAAAAACTGGTAATAACCCAATTATGACACACCCTGATTTTGTGTTTTGAAGAGATTAAACAAATTTTAATGTCAGTGGGGAGTTAGTCACTGACCTTTTTCAATAGCCTTCTAACAGCCCAGGAGGTCGAGGCTTCAGGGAGCTGTGATCACACCACCTGGGTGACACAGGGAGACTTGTCTCAAAAAAGAAAAAGGAACAAAAAGTCCTCAGAGTTAATCACTCACATTCTGTGCTTTTGTCTTTGTTAATGAGTTTGTTAGTGTTTGCATGGTCCCATTGCTGCATTTATAAAGGAGTCATAAAAACTTACTGCGAGATGTATGTGATGTTTATGTGTATTTCTTTGCTAGACTAGTTTGGGTTTTGAAAACTATTCTTTTATTCATGTCTGTATTTCTAAGCCCTAGTACAATGCCTGCCACATGATAGTTACCAATAAATAATTGTGAATGGAATAAAATGAGTTAAATTGATTTGAACTCTAACATTTTCCTCTGAGGTAACTAAACTTACAAGATAAACAGTAACTTGCTAGGCAAGTTGTGGCAGTATGTCAATGGATGCCAGTACGGAAGACTTAGAAACCAATACTACCTATACTGTGCTTTCGATCCTCATACTACTAGTACTTCCTATGACCAGCTTCTCTTCTTCCAGCAGATCCTTGGGAAGAATTGTACAATGCTTAGCTGACTTAGTTGTGAGATAACTTGAAAGCTGAAAGACTGCTGTTACTACAACTGAGGAAATTTACAGATCTTTGAGGATCCTGTTCCAAAGATTAGAATCTTTCCCTGAGGTCGGGGGTTGGAGACCAGCCTGGCCAAGCACGAAACTCCATCTCCACTGAAACTATACAAATTAGCTGGGTGTGGTGGTGGGCACCTGTAGCCCCAGCTACTCCAGGGGCTGAAACAGGAGAATCACTTTAACCCAGGTAGTGGAGATGGCAGTGAGCAGAGATGGCACCACTGCACTCCAGCCTGGATGACAGAGTGAGATTTCGTCTCATAAAAAGAAGAAAAAGAAAAAAAAAAAGATTAGAATCTTTAAAGACTGGCGAATTAAGTCCTGTTTTCTGCTTCATTTTTGCCACAGGTCTGGACTCTGTTCAGATTATGAGAAGAGTTTCAAGTAATGAAACTCCGAATATCTTAAAAGCTTATGAATCAGTCTTGTCTTTTACTATCATTGTGGCATTTGTCGTGCTTTTAGTATCCTGAGTTTTGGAGTCTTCATTGTTCTCCTATGACTAAGTCCCTGTTTTCTTCCCTGTAGCCCTATCAATGGAGTTTCAGTCTATATTCATGTGCCCAAATCCCTGATTTGATTCCGTATTAACTGCCTCGGCTCCTCTAGTTTCAGGGTCTTTCTTATACTCTGAAAAAATCGGGTGTCCTTATTGGAATCTCAGTTTTCACTGACGCCAGCTCTTTGGCTTCGACCTAAAACTCACAATCCTGTGCTTTGCTCATTTAACACTGTTTCTGCCATTGTCTGCTGCTCATCTCAAATATGGAGAATACCCTGCACACACACGCACACACACCCTTTCCTTTCTTTATGGCTTGCCGTCTTGATACCCTCCTAATACCTGATCCTTCAGACAAGTTCCTTCAGCTGTCTTCTTTCTGGATCCCAGCCATTCTTGGAGAGCTTAGTCCTGTTACTGACTATACTTAATTAGCATCGCATGGTCCTGAATAAGACAGCAGGGATGGGTGCTGTCCTGAGGAGTTTCTGAATACACAGTCTTACCAGAGTTGTCTTGCACACAACCTGTAGGTAAATATATGAACACTGAAGTGTAAAACTTTTGATAGGAACTACTCGAGTGTTCTTCTTTTTCTTTGGAGTTATATGAATAATGAGAAAGCATAGTGTTTTGGAATTTAAAAATGCTGGATTCAGAGTTCAGCAGTCACCTTCTTCAATCTCTGAGAAATAATTTAAGATTTCTTTAAGAAAATCATTTGATATTAGCTGTTTTTACTTAGGTTTCCATACAGTCTGCCAAATAATGTTTCTTTTGTATTTGTGCCTGATGAGTATTCATATTAATGTAAACCCTTATTTGGTTGCTATTTAGCCAAGTGATTTATTTTTTTCTCTCACAAAAATCCTTAATTATTTTTGTTCAGCTCTAAAATTCTTTATTTACTCTTTATTTTCCTTGGAATGAATATAGTTTTCTGAAATGAGTTTATCAGAATCATAGGGATTAGGGAGAAATTCTCTCTTAACCAATTTATTTCAACTGTTATTTACCCACTTGCTTACTGGAGATCATATATGTTTTATTTGTCTTGAAATCCATAAACAGAGCATATTAAAGTAGTGAATCATATCCCCCACTGACATTAATGTCCTTCTCTGCAAGCTTGTGAAGCCATTTTGAACATATGCATAAATTCGGATGTTGTGATATAATAGCTTAGGGAATTAGGCAGCCTTTTTTATTCTGTTCTGTAAATAACAAGAAAAAGATAAAATGATTTTATCATTAAAGAAACACTCTCTGGTCCAAATATCTTAGAAGAATAGTCAATTTTCATAAGTTATAAAATGTTCGATCGATTTCTTTTATAGAACATTTGTTTCTTATTGAAATTTAGCATTTCAATATGAATCTACTCTTTGAAATATGCAATCAAGTAAACTGAGGCCTAGAATAAATTCTGTGAACACCAAGCAAAGTGAACTTTCTCAGGTATCTGACTTTTTCATTGAAATCGAATAAGGTTAAATTAGAAGTGAATTAGTTTATAAAAGCACACTGGGGCTGGGAGCAGTGGCTCAGGCTGGTAGTCCCAACACTTTGGGAGGCCGAGGCAGGTGGATCACGAGGTCAAGAGATCGAGACCATCCTGGCCAACATGGTGAAACCCTGTCTCTGTTAAAAATATAAAAATTAGCTGAGTGTGGTGGCACTAGCCTGTAGTCCCAGCTACTTGGGAGGCTGAGGCAGGTGAATCGCTTGAACCTGGGAGGCAGAGGTTACAGTGAGCAGAGATCATGCCACTGCACTCCAGCCTGGAGAGAGTGAGACTGCATCTCAAGAACAAACAAACAAAACACCACTTCAAATCCAAGAACTATCTGTGTATATTTTTTTCAATTGAGATGAAAATGAGAATTATTTTTGTCTGCCAAGCATAGATTTTCTGTGTTTGAATGAGAAGGAAGGAAGAAAAAAGAACTGTTTGCATGGTATTTCATAAAACCAACTATGTTCAATTAGAGGACTATCATTTATTTTGTAATTATTGGGTTAAAATTACTTTTATTAAATAATGGTTAACATTATATGGTAGTTTTAAAAGAAAATATCCTTATTTACCGATGTGTGAAGTTCCAAAATTTAGGAACTACTGTTTTAGAGAACTATAGAAAAGGTGAGAAGACCATCACAGACTCATATAAAAATATTAGAAGCTAAGTTTACAGTTATTTACCATGTTCTTATTTCTCACAAGGAAAACTTCAGCAACATAAAGGTATTGTCAGTAAAACATTTAAATGAAAAACATCCTTACAGACTACATTTGCATTTGAATGGTTTTATTCCCTTTATACTCTCAAAAAGTACTACATTAAATATTAATGCAACATTTTGCTCCTGTTATTGTTCGCTTTCACTTCTGCTAAACACTAGCTTCTCATCCTGTACAAGAAGATGTAGATGAGAAATGGTATTTAGTGATACAATGTAGCCAATCTCAAGTTATCATTTTGGTTCCAACACGTTTTATTGTGTAATGCTGGCAACTCAAAAGACTGTCACTATTCACATGAAGTTATCACCAATATGCTTCTTTGCTTACCATAGCCTACTTCTTTTCTATTATTTCTTTCAAAAATGCAATTGCTGGAATAGATAGTAATTATAATACAAAATAGAAAACATCAGTATAGAAGCACTTTTTCTTTCGTTTTCTGATGCTGACAGAAAGTATAATAGAAATAAGCTTTCTAACCAAGATTAGCCTTCCCTGTGAAACAGGACATTGGTTATGTGAGCCCTTTTAATAATAATAATAATAATAATAATCTGTAAGCACAAAAGCTTCACAGAATAGCAAATATTATGACAACCAGGAATTTTAAAAACTACATTGTCACTTGCTAACCACTTTTCCATACAATATTTCATTTGACCCTATTGGCTAAAAAATTAATGCGTTTCACCAACTTCACCAACTTTGGGCAGCTGAGTTCTATGGAGGTCTTTGTTTAAAAAAAAAAAAAAAAAAACAGATCACTTGGTTCTCATTTCTATCCTTCACTAGCAGTGTTACCCATAACATGTTTATTTTTTTGTTAACTTCTTTAAGCCTCAGTTTCTATATCTGTTGTATAGCTCTATAATGGAATCAACATGTGGATGCAAAGTGATAACGTTAACACTGCCTATTTCCCAGCCCAGCATACAGTGGGCTTTCAACTAATGGAAACTAGACATGAATCAATTCATTTTTCACCCAAATCCTCTATTTAGGAGCACACTTTTTATACAGGAATGGGGTTGTGTAGAATCTGCCATTTTCCTATTCAATAGTAAGTGCCTTCTATGTGACAGCTAGTGGTTTCATTACTCCTAAGACAAAAATACATTTTAAGAAACAGCCCTGAAGTCTAAGAAATTTTCATTCTACTGTATAAGAGTTCTATAAGTAAAGGTAATTTTAGTATGATAAATACATAATTGGAGTTCTTCATTGAATACTATATGAACACAAAAGAGAGCATTTCAATTCATGTTGAGAATTAGGAATAGCTCACTGGAGAACATAGCACCTATGCTTAATCCTGAAAAAAGAATATAATTTCTCCAGGCAAATAAAGGTAAGAAGACAATTTCCTCTGCTTCAGGTCTAAGGTACAGTCTGAAAGAAGAAGAGTAAATAAAATGGACCAGTCCTGGTCAGTGTGGTACTATAAATCTGTATTCTTTTTGGCCAGAAATCTGTGTAGTTAGTACTGCAATTAGGAAAAATATTTTCCTTCCTCAGTATGGATTTAGACTTTACTATTTCTGTGAATATGTGACTATATCATGGATCCACTAATTATCACTCAGAAGTCCAGGAAAAATGAACAGAAACTTTTTCACTTCAAACTTGGCAAGGAAACTTTCTACAAGAATGGGACCTTGGAGTGCCCGAGCCTGATCAGGAATGCATGTCTAAAGATCCCTGTCTCTGACTTTTCACACTTTCTTCTACACACATAAACACACAACCGTATGTGTCATTTTAAACTAAACAACTCGATCCTTAGAAAATGTACTGTTATATGTTGTTGGAGCTGAAGGATTAGATTGGTGCAAAAGGTTCATTGTGAATTTCGTGATGTTCCCTCCAGATCCCTAATTGAGGAAAGTCTTCTTTCTCCAGCTGCTGGGAATATTGTCAGTAGACAGCCCCTTCTGGGAGTGCCTCATGTTCAGAAAGCCTGCTTGCTCATGATTATGTCCCTTCCCTGGGAGGTACATCTCCAATGACTGATTGGTGTAGGAGTATAAGTATGATATCATGTTATAAAGGAGTTTATCTTGGTCAAACTTGGCTCTACACTGTAGAATTGGACAAGACTACACATATGACCCCTAAAGTTTACAAGCATTTTGGTATTATTTCTACATAAAGTGGTAATCAGTATTTAGTATCACATATAATACGAAAGTATGTTTCCTTATTCCCCTTGCCACACCACATTCACAAAGATATCCGTACATACTCACATATACTATATAATGTTAGCCTGAAAAAATAATTTATTGTTAATGTAGCTTATTAAAATATGTATTATTACTTTTTATTTTTTGAGACAGAGTCTCACTGTCACCCAGGCTGAAGTGCAGTGGTACAGTCTCAGCTCATTGCAAACTCTGCCTCCCAGGTTCAAGCAATTCGTGTACCTCGGCCTCCCTAGTAGCTAGAATTACAGGTGTGCACCACCACGCCCAGATAATTTTTGTATTTTTTGTGAGGAAAGGGTTTTGCCCAGTTGGCCAGGCTGGTCTTGAACTCCTGGGCTCAAGTGATCTACCCACCTCCTAAAAGTGCTGGGATTACAGGCATGAGCCACTGAACCCAGCCTTGTGATATTATTTATTTATATATACACACACACACACACACACACACACACACACACACACACACTTATACTGAGGTTATAAAAAGATATTTTATTTTTAAATGCTTTTTTATTAGAAAGCAATATGGGCTATGGTTGGAAAAAAATAAGTAAAATACGAAAAGGAAGCAGAGATAATTGCTATTATCATATAATCGTTTTTATGTTGCCAAACATCTATAGTATAAAATTAACGTAATAAATACTATCCATTTTATATAATGTGTTTTGAATCAGCCTATGGACTATGTGACCAACATTTAATCATTGGTGCTTTATATGTGATATATATGTGATATATGATGTGAATCATGTAATTTTGTTTATATCCTAAAATAAAACAGGACTTACAGAATTACACAAATATATGTATGTAAATATAGGTGTATGTATAAACATATATATGTATGCATACATATATAAATACCAGTATGTATATTCCAGTCTTAATTTGTGACTATAAAATTAGAAAAGAAAATGTCACTCTAGCAGAGATTTTGAGAATCATAATAGTATTGTATTACAATGTTTTCAAGCATTCAAAATTTGAGAATGATAATATCCTCATTACTATAGCTTCCAGCTGGTCATTCTGTTTTCTAGAATTTTTGAAGTTTGTCATAGGACTTAACTGTATCATTTTTAGTCACTGTTGTCCTTAACTTTGTTATTAGTAGTAGTATGGCTTGGATTACATTATCTGGAACTCTCTTAAATACAATAGTTTTTAAAGTTTGTGTCTGCTATGTGTAACAGATTAGAAAATGATCTTATGGAAAAAAAATGGAAACCCAATTCTTATGCATATATTTGGCCCAAACAGGAGCAAATCTCATTAGAACTCGTTTTTATTCCTGCAAATGAGAATTTTGCCTCTGTTGTCAAAAGTAGACTGGTCTAGCAGTGTTTTTTACTTGCTGCTTTTCTTCACCCATTGCTGTTATTTATGACAGAAGATTAACATTTTTAGGGAGAAAGCAAAATATTGTATATCTTGGTTAAGTTACATAAAATCTGGTGTACTCAGAGAAGGAGAATTTATGATTGTTCATTTGATCATTCAACACATGTTTGTTGCACATGTGCTAAGTGCCGCCAGTCTCTGCTCTCATGCTAGGAGTTTAGCAATGGAGTTAGTAGAAGCAAAACTAAACGAAAAGAAAAAATAATTCTGAACTCTATTATTGATTTTCATTTTATTTCAAGTCCAAACCCAGTGGTGAAATTCAGTTCGCATATACACTTAAATGGTTTTATTGCATCTTTTTCTTATCCAGAAAGAATATCTGCTGATCTCTACATTTATTGATACGTTTATTTCACTCTGACAGTAAAACCATTGGAGACATTGTTTGTTATTGTTATTTTTCTTTTTCAACTTTTTAGAATCGGGCAGTACATGGGAAGGTTTATTACAAAGATATATTGAATGATGCTGAGGTTTGTGGTATGACTGACCCCGTCACCCTTTTAGGGAGCATAGTCGCCAACAGGTGATTTTTCAGCCCTTTGCCCTTCCATTTCTTTCACCTCTAGTAGTCCTCAATGTCTATTGTTCCCATCTTTATGTCCGTGTGTACTTAATGCTTAGCTCCGACTTATAAGTGATAATATTTGACATATGGTTTTCTGTTTCTGCATTCTTTCATTTAAGATAATGGCCTGCAGGACATGATTTCATTCTTTTTTGTGGCCATGTAGTATTCCATAGTGTATATATACCACATTTTCTTTATCTAGTCCACTGTCGTATTAGTTTGTTTTCATGCTGCTACAAGAACTGCTCAAGACTGGGTAATTTATAAAGAGGTATAATTGACTCACAGTTCCACATGGCTGGGGAGGCCTTACGAAACTTACAATTGTAGCAGAAGAGGAAGGAAACATGTCCTTTCACATGATGGAAGGAAGGAGAAGTGCCAAGCAAAAGAGGAAAAAGCCCCTTGTAAAACGATCAGATATCATAAGAACTCACTCACCATGATGAGAACAGCATGAGGGTAACCACCTCCGTGATTAATTACCTCCCATTGGGTCCCTTCTGTGACACGTGGGGATCATAGGAGCTATCATTCCAGATGAGATTTGGGTAGGAACATAACCAAACCATATCAACTGTTGATGGTTACCTGATTTTATTCCATGTTTTTGCTATTGTGGATAGTGCTAGAAGAAAACCCAGGACATATCCTTCTCAATGTTGGACTTGAAAAAGAATTTATGGCTAAGTCCTCAAAAGCAGTTGTAACAGAAACAAAAATTGAAAGTGAGGCCTAATTAAAGAGCTTCTGCACTGCAAGAGAAACTATCAAGGAAATAGACAATCTATTGAATGGAAGAAAATATTTGCGTACTATGCATCCAACAAAGGCCTAATATCCAGAATCTATAAGAAACTTAAATCAACAAGCAAAAAAAAAACCCATTAAAAAGTAGGCAAGGACATGGAATGACACTTCCAAAATAGGATAATACACACTGCCAACGAATATATGAAAAATACTCATCATTACTAATCATTAAAGAAATGCAAATCAAAATCATAATGAGATACCATCTCATACCAGTCAGAATGGCTTTTGTTAAAATGTCGAAAAATAGCAGATGTTGGTGAGGCTGCAGAGGAAAGGAAATACATATACGTTATTGGTGGGAATGTATATTAGTCTAGCCACTATAGAGAACAGTTTGGAGATTTCTCAAAGAACTAAGAGTTGAACTACAATTAGACCCAAGAATCCCATTACTGGGTATATGCGCAAAGGAAAATAAGTCATTCTACCAAAAGGATACATGCACGTGTGTGTTCAAGACATTATTATTTTAAGTGATACAGAATTATCACAACATTTTAATTTTTTAAACAACAGTATATATTTATTGGTTTTTATCCAATGTTTGGGAAAGACACCTCTTTTCCATATTGTTACCATTACTGGAACTCCCCTAAACTTTATGCTTCTCAATCATAAACAACATTTTCTACAAAAGCTATCTAATTACTTTCCTATTAACTCTCTCTTTCTGCCTAATCTATTCCAGTCGAACAAAAACGTAATCTTGTGAAGGTGTGATATGAAACATGATCATCTTTCACATCAAATAATTTGACAACTACTGGAATAAGAGAGGTTAATAGTATAACAGAAGTTAATATTTAATAGGCAAGCCTATTAAATAAAGCCAATAAAGTATAGAAAGAAAAGATGATATTTAATACTTGTAAAACTCTCTATTCTAGTTGGATTTAGGTTTGGTGATAAATGCCAGTCTACATGATTGAATAAATACAGTAATCAAAAGGAAAAATATTACGCTTAAACTTCTACTTCATATTTTAATAAGCAAAGTCAGTGTTTAACAATAAGTGAATATCAGTTTGTTTCTGGATATCAGGTTGTTGAACAATCCTTTGAAAAGGATGCTATGAAGTAAGCTAAGCTTGGTCCAATTAATTTTTTTAAAATTATTACATAGTTCACCATTCATGCATTTACCAAGACATTTATTTAAAAACACTAATATGATGAAATAGGAGAATAATATTCTAGAAGGTGGTCATGGATACTTTTAAAATGATATAGTGTATGTTTAAAGAGTTTTCCTTTGGCAGCAACTTGTCAAGAAGTTACACTATCAGTCACTTTTCTTTACGAAAAATTATCTCTAAAAAAACTTGTTGAATTTGAAGCTGTAATTAAAGACTCACATGACAAGCCTATTATACTTTATAAAAGTGCATGATGTCCAAATGGATCCAACTTACAGTACTTTTGGACAATGCCACATTTATCTACCATACACTATTCTCTAAATAATCGACCTTGCTCTCCACTTGACTGTAAATGAAAAAAGGAAGCTGCACCAGACAGGTCCATAACCTCTGAAGAACTAAATATGCTGACATAGGCAATCCACATATTTGCATTACACATACTAAACTAACAGACAATAGTATTTACAAGGCTTCACTAAATGCTTAAATCTGTTTTGTGGACAAAAGGATTTTTAAGTTAATTCATTTTGTGGAGAGAATAATTTAACCAAGTTAGCATTTTGTTGACAGAATTATGATGAAATTCATTTTGTCTACATAATTGATTGGACAGCCAGCAGAATGCATTTCTCCGTAGAATGAAGAATGTGCAGAGGTTGTCAAACAGCATTTCCTCCTTGGTCTCAAATCATTCTGCCAACAAAATGAATGCAAAATCTTTTCATTTACGACATCAGTATGGGTGTTAATTATTGGTGACTAGAATTCAAAGTCAGAATCTTTTCTGTTAAATATTGATAGAACGATATTCATACCACTCACTAATGAGATATTAATCTCACAAAAGGATTGTTCTGGAAGAAGCTTATATTTAATCTGTGTAACAAGATGGGTGTGTCATTTGTTTTATTCACATTCAATACTACAAACATGAAATAAACACTTTGGCTAAAATTTTAAATTGAATGGCTGGAGTAAGAAACACCAGGAAACTGTTAGAGAGACTACAAAGATGGTTATGGATAGTACCTGATAGGAAATATTAAAAGCTACAAAACATGTTATCAACACTGAGTGTAAATTTACATGGTTCTCTAGATGCACTTTTAATTAAATTAGATTATTGTATTCTTCACTTAAGCCTAGAGGCCTGCAGTGTAAAGATGAGTGGTGCAGCAGAGCACTAATAATAGATGTTTGCCATGATTTTGTGCTTCTCGTTTACATATCACCTATTGCCAAAAAGTCTGGGAATACTGAAAATGGAATCCTACAGTACGGGTAGATAAGGCCATTCATAGGACACATAGTTAGAGGAGATAATTCTTTCAGACAGCCTTTCCATTGGGGAAAGTTTGAATCTTTCCATTCTGGATGTTGGAACAGAAAAAAATAGAATACATTTTGTGAGAGGAAAACAATTTTCGGGCTACCCAACAGAAGGGGAACTGATGTGCCCCATCATATGTTAAGAATTTGTGATGATTTAGATTGTAGAGGTTTATTTACTTTACAAATAAAGATTTATATAAGCATTTCATGTCAACTGTGTGAATTGGCTTCAAGGAAAATACTCAGTAAAATATAATTTCAATAGATGCATTATTCACCATAGTCTAAGCTATCTAGATAATTTGTATCATTAAGTTAATAAGGCCAGGTGTTAACTCTTCTGAGACATATGATCACTCTTTCTTTAGCACTTTGTGGTTTGTTTGCAAACTTCTACCAGCTATAATTTTGTTTTAAAATTACAGACCAATACCAATGTTCAAGGTTTAATGAAACAAATATGGACAAAATCAGGTAGTTGTGTTGAATGTTGTTTCGGAATAAACAAGGAAATGTTTCAGACAACTTAAAACCAGTTGAAAGTGAGTCATTGGGGTAAGAATAAATATTTGAATACAAAACTAGAATATATTTAGGAAAAAATATGTTTTAGTAGAAAGGTTGGAAAAATTGCAAAAATGCAATTGAGGAAGCCATTGGTTGGTGCAAAAATTGAGTCATAAATTCTAGATCTGTAAGATAAACTGCTTTTTTTTTTTAACCTCCAAATCCCTGTGGCATTGTATTGGAAAATGTTTTGCCAAATATACTCTGTGTGCATTTAGAAATCACTTATTGCCCATCTGAAACCAGTTAGATTTGGAAGAAGGACACAAAAGAATACATGATACAATTTACCTGTCTTTCAGTTGATCATAATTAATTTGGCAATATAATTCTCATATGATGTATGACCTAACATATGGTCTAGAAACATAAATATTAATAAATAGAATTCAAAGCATAATATATAGTCTAAACATCTTTCATTAAGTAATTTAATATATTTTAAATTTGTATTTAATCAAAACTCTTCCAGAAACACATAAAGCATGTTCATGTGAATCTATTGAGCAAGAAAGTAAAACAAGGGTGAAAATATAAAATTGAACCAGATATGCGTTAGATATGTGTAGTACAAAACTCTAGGCAGTTGCTATTGGTAATTGTCCCTGTGGTTTAATGCTTTCATTAGCTCATGACAATTGTGTACAAATATTTTAACATCCTTACCTTTTCTGTCACAGGAAAACTGAGAAAGGCATTATTATTTTCATATATAGATGAGAGATGAGGAACACTGTGTTTAGAGATTATAACAAATTACCCCAAACTTCCGAGGAAACAAACCAAGACTTTAGAGAAGGAGCTGGTACATGAATTGTAGCTCTTCTGAGATGAGTACAGCTCTCTTTTCATTCCACTATATAAGATTTCTTGGAAGAAATAAAACTTGAGCTTGATTCAAAAGATGATCAAAAGACTATCTTACATGAGGCACTGTTGAAAAGACACCATCTGACCAGTAGGAAGTAAATAAAATTTAAGGTCAAATCTGATGAGTGGGTTTAGCTGAAGGAGGGCTTAGCTATTAGGCTGAAGTGTTAAGACTTATCCAAGAGAACAGGGTCTCATGGAAGTTCTAAACAATGGAGTGGTGGCATCTCCACACTGCTTTCAAGTTTTCCTTTTACACGACTGCTAAAATGAAATCAATATGTACACCACTTGAGGTGTTTTCACTTCTTATAGAGAAAGAGTTGCTGCAGAGGCACGTACTTCAATGACATTGTTATTGGTTACATTTTTCAGTAGGTTATTTAGAAATTAAAATAGCTCCATGAGGCAAATACATATATATATCTCATATATATATATCATACCTGAAATATATATGAAATATATTTTTAAAAAATATTTTTTAAATTGTATATATTTATATATATCAGACACAGTTCAAAAGATGAAATCCTGGGCTATTCACAGCAGTAAACAAAGGAATATCAGGATCACCAGCAGCAGTACCTACCAGGAATGTGGAAAGTTTCTTAAGCCCAGATGTGTTCAACACTAACAAAACATAATAAACCTCGCCTCATGACAATCATTCTATATAGAGTTCAATGGAGTATATATGAACAAGATTAGATGTTTACAAATAACAATAGACTTTCAGGTAAAGATGGCTTGAATGTATGTACCTACTATGCATTCCTTGAATGTGAAATAAAAGGGATTTATTTGTCTAAAGCCTACATGTAGAAAAACTGGGAATGCAGGAAAAGAGACTGCAGAAACCATAGTTTTACTAGTAACAAAGGAACTAACAGATTGGAATAAACTGAATCTTAAGCCTGTGGAGAAGAAAATCCAGAACTGACCTGACTTGAATCAGAATCCTAAATGGCTCATGAATCACCATTATCAGGTGTACAGGTTATCTATTGCTGCATAGCAAACTACCCCAAAACTTAGTAGTGTAAAAAACAAACAAACAAACAAAAAAACAACATTTCTGTGGATTGGTAATTCAAAAAGTGCACAGTGAGGGCTGCTGTTCTCTGTGTTATGATGTCTGGGAGAAAAATGGGGTTGAATTGAATGGCAGGGAGCTAGAACAGCTGGGACTGGTGCAATAGGCTGAATATGAGCATCTCTCCGGAAATTCATATCCTAAAACATATTCCCCAGTGATAATATTTGCAGGTAGGACTTTGGGGGAAGTTATTAGATCATGAGGGTAGAGCCCTAATAAAAGGGATTAGTGGCTGACAAAAGATGCCCCCGAAAGCTCAGTTTGGCCATCTGTGATCCAGAAAGTGGGGCCTCATCAGGCGCTATACCTGCCACCACCTTGATATTGGACTTCTTAGTCTCCAGAACTGTGAGAAACAAATTTCTGTTGTTTATAATGCACCCAGTCTATATTTTTGTCAAAATAGCCCAAACAGACTAAGACAGATGGTGAAACTACTTTAGGGATTAATTCTCCACTTACAGTCTAATGACTGGGCTAGAATAGACAAAAAGCAGGTTCATCATGGATTGTTGACTAGAGTAACTAGGGTGTTTCCAGGCAGTTGAGCTTTTTCTATGATGATTCAGGGCACCAAGAGTGAGTATTCCCAGCCAGCAAAATGGAAGTTGCCTGACCCTTTATGACCTAGCTTTTGATATCACATAGCATGAGATCTGCTGTACTCTACTGGTAAAAATCAGTCGCAAATTCAGATTCAGAAGGAAGAACAGAAGCTTCAGCTCCCAATGAGAGGATTGCTCTATCAATACTTCCAAAAGTGAAAATGAGGAAATTGCATTAAAAGACAAATAAGATACCCTTCCATCTTTTCTTACAGTAGGATATTGTTCCTCCTTTACTGCACTAAAAGGCTGAGGTTTATTCTCTGGAAAGAGTAAAATGTCTGTTCCTGTGTCTGCGAAACACCAGACAGAGTTGAGATCAAAGGTATGAAAGGGAAACTAGGCATTAGGAAATGTATGTATACTGGATGTTAATAGTCCCCAGTCCTCCTTTCCCCTTAACCCACAGAACACAGGTACCAGTCTACCCTCTGGGCAAAAGAACTGAAGATGCCTTTTTGGGAAATCAGCCAGGTTTTGACATCAAAGTTCCTCAGCTAAAAGGCTCACCCAAGGCATCCTACGGCAAAGTATACATTTGCCAAATCCACTTATGAGCTTCAAATCAATGGTTAGTGTCTGGGTGTTACATATAAGCAGAAAACCCATGACTACTGGGTACTTGAGGAAATCCTCTAACATTAAAAATAGAGGAAAAGGAAGGGAAAAGAAAATGGGAACTATGCACGGAAAGAAAACATTTTTTAAAAGCTTGTCTCGAATGTACTCGGGAGAGGAAACAAAAATAATCTATCCAGGAATTCTAACATCAAGGCCTAAGAATTTTAGAGAAAATGGGGTCCAGGCACAGTGGCTCACGCCTATAATCCTAGAGTTTTTGGGAGGCCGAGGCAGGTGGATCACTCGAGGTCAGGAGTTTGAAACCAGCCTGACCAACATCCATCTCTACTAAAAATACAAAAATTAGCCGGGCGTGGTGGCATGCACCTGTAATCCCAGCTACTCAGTAGGCTGAGGCATGAGAATCGCCTGAACTTGGGAGTCGGAGGTTGCAGTGCGCCAAGATGGTGCCACTGTACTCTAGACAGGGCGACAGAGTGAGACGGTGTCTCAAACAAACAAACAAGGGAGAGAGAAAAGGGAGATGAGGAGGGAAATCAATGAACTCATTCCAGAAAAGTTTTTCAGAAGAGAAGGAAGTAAGTTTTCAGATTGAAAGAGCTCAGTGAATATCCACCAAATAGATTAAAATAGACATGCAACAAAGCCTATTGTCATATAAATCCAGAGAATTAAAGACAAGGTCCCTACAAATTTATAGAAAGAAAATAATAATACTTACAGAAGAGTAAGAATCATAATATCTTTGAACCCCTGAACAAGAACAATGGAAACTAGAAAGCAGTGGAGGAATGCTGTCAGTATTCTGAGGGGAAGTCATTTCCTAACTCAAATTATCTACGTAACCAAACTATTAAGAATGAAAGGACAATAAAGATATTTCATCAGGCAAGGTCTCAAAATTTTACCTCCTTCTACCCTTTCTCAGAACATTCTCCACCATATAAAAGAGTAATCCAGAAGAGAAGTGAGCACGAATTAGTGAAAGTACAAGATCCAAACCCACAAAGATGATGAAACCAACAAAGATCATAAAGCTACCAGCTGCATACCCAGCACAGAGGACAACCAGTTCACACTGAACAGATCAGAAGCTTCCAGGAGAGAATTCTTCAGGAAGATTCAGTAGTAGAATACCTACTTTGGATGTTTTAAGAGAATATATAGGCAGTGAGGTAAAAGCATTGAGGTTGAAGATGTTTTTAAAAAGAACGGGAAACTAAGCTAATAAAAAGGCAATCAGTAATCTCTCTCTGAAGAGATATAGAAAGGAATTTCAGGCTGTAGATTAAGTGAGGAAAGGAAAGAAAACAGATTTCTCACTTCCATAGTGGGATATGCTCTCCACCTTATTTAAAGGCATTAATTTAACTAGTAAAATAATCATTGGCAGGAGATCAAAGTAGTTGTTTCTGAGGACTGGGAAATATGGGAAGAAACTGCAGACTGTTATTTTTTGTTTAAAAGTAAACCTTTTTGAAATTTTTGACCTTCTAAATTATACAGATCCATAATTTCATGTAACATGTAGGGTAAAATTAAAGGATCAAAAGATGCAGAGGGACAACAAAATCACCAGAGTGCAACTAACAGGGTGCCAAATATAGTATTGGATACTGAGCTAAAATACTAGTAATATCTATAACTATGTAAGCATTGAATATATATGTATATAGAGAAACACACATACCTATATATTCCAAAGCCAACTGAAAAGACCAGAAAGATTAATGAATTTTTATGTACACAAAGCTTCTTTTAAATGACCCAAATCCTGCATAACAGATATGTGTGTGTGTTTTTGTGTGTATGCATATGTGTATGTGTGTGCACGTGTGTGTGTCTTTTAAAAGTTCCAAAGTACTACTTTTACTATGAATAATAAGTGTTGGATTATCCAATGTATGTCTTTATGGATGAGACCAAAATTTATAATATATCTTACTTGGTGTGTATCAGTGCATTCACTGTCAGATCCCTAGAGTTTTAAAGTGTCATTCACCTATCCAGTAGTTGCAAATACAAATAGTGACTTTTTGTATCTGTTTTATGCTAAGACGATGAAGAAAATATACTGGGTCTGAAATGTTTGCCTAGGGTCCAAACTAATTTTAAATATTTAATATTTTGTATAATTTGTAATCACTGGGTACTTCTTGACTTCTTAATTTGCTTAACCAATTAACTGATAATAATTAGAAAATGAGTAAAAACTGTAAGAAAAAATTGTATGTAAAATACCAGTTTAGTGAAGTAAAATATCTTATGAATATTCATTCATTTTTAAGATAAAATTGTTTAATAACCAGAATATTCTAACAATTATGAAGTAAATGTTGAGGATTTGGTTATTAGTTTTCATAACTGCTAGAAAAATGTTTAAATGATATAAAGGATGTCTCCAGTTACTCTTTCTGCTAGTCATTCTTATCACAAACTTAAAGGAGTTGTATAGAAGTAAAGAGGCTGATTCAACAGAAATAAGCTTATACCTTTTAAAGAAGCTCGTCAGTTGCAAGGACACCATTGTCTCCAAAGACAAAGGCATGAACTCTTAGTACCCCGGACATGCAAGGAATATTACATTAAAAAAAAAAAACCTACAGAAATGACCCTGGAAAATTGTCTTAATGTGAAAACAGACCAACACAAATAACTTCAGTAAAGGCAGTTCTGTCCTAAAGTGGTTATAGTATGAGAATAAACACACAAAAACAGAGTCCCAATCTCTAAGGGCGTAGCAGATATGTCTCATAAGAGAACTTTCAAATAAATTTTCTACAAAATGTATTATGTCTAGAGAAAGATGAATATTATACTAAATTTATCCATTACTTTTAATTTAAAAAATACAGTCATCCCTATCTTCCCTGTCACAATTACTCTCCTTGTTAACACCACATAATGAGGAAAAAGCAAATCGGTTGTGTCATTATACCTTGCTGCTAAACAGAAGCAACACAGTCATTAATGACTTTAACATATGTTCATGTTTTCCTGGCCACTGGGAACTTCATTTATCTGTTTCTCCTTGTGGAGGCAAAACATGTCTGTTAATAACATGATTCTGAATTTCCTTCTCTGGATGTTTATATTCAGAACAAAATTTTCAAGTACAGCGTTAGAGGTGAGGCACCTGAGAGAAAAGGTGTTTCTAAAAGGATGAATGACGCCAGGATGATCTGTTCTCACCTTTTCCACCCCAAGCCATAGGCCTGCCTTCATTACAAATCAGTCCACCAGGTGGCGATATAAATATGTAACACTTCAAAAACGGTGACAGAATTTTAAAATACGAAACAAAGGGTTTATGATTTCAATGAAAAACGCAGCACTAAGAAATACACTAAGTATTGTGACGCTGAATTTGGACCATGATTTTAATCTGACATCTGAGAGTTTAGGTAATTATCAGATACTTAGTTAAGTAATTTAAACTCCTCCCACCCCCTAAAAAAAGATGGGTTGTTAATTTTGCTTGAACCACTTAGCTAATTGTTTCAGCTCTCGATTTTTTCTTGTCAGTTCGGGATAGCCTTGGTCAAGTTACTTAACCTCTTCATATCTCATATAGTCTTGTAATGTGAAAAAGCACTAATAAGATTGATTATAAAACACTGCAAATTTTAGTGCTGAAGACTACATTGCTTTGAAGTCACCAGAAGTGTGACACGTGTTCAGACAAGTACATAATTAAACTGTCCGAACTGCATTAGCTATTGATGGCATTTAACTAGGGCTGACTTTTCCTATCAAACTATGAGTCTGAATTGTAATGACTTCTATAACTCCCAAAGAATTTACCAAAGTAGAATTGGGAGAGGGCATTTAAGTCTGAAAGCTCATGTGTATATTTAATGACAGTAATTAAAACATCATCAGATTGAAATCTCATCAATTTCTTCTTTTGTTAGAAGAAATTGTAACTCTGTCAATTAGTGTTTAAGGAAAATGTTGAATGACATTACACACAGTGACAAATCAATGGCACTATAGTTCAAGATGGAATCCTTTTTGGAACTTGAATGTCCTGTTCCTTACCACTCCTCAATTATAACTGACGTCAGTCAACATCTGTGCCTGAATTTCACTGACGCCAAGCTCTCACCTGCTCCTATAAGAATTTTATTACTACATAAGTGTTTCACAGAATCCTCAAGATGTGACTTAACTGCGTTCCAAACTAAGCCTGGTTATTGTTCACAATCCCTGATCCTTGAAGCTGCTAGTAACCCCTATAGCACAAAGGGACCACTTAAGCAGAGCTGCTTTGCTTCCTCTCTTCTGAGATACCAGTGACCCTTGCCTACTAGAAAAGTGGAAATGACCTCAATTATTTACAACAAAGGGAATTTAATGTAGGGAGGAAGTTAAGTGATATAAGTACTGAGAATTCCAACATGGGGTCCTGAATGACCCTTAAGATTAGCAATAGCAACAAGTCAGTGTGCCCTAAACTGGAATGACAAGGAAGAAATCATATAATCAGAATTTGGAATCATGATTATAAGGTGGAGTCTGAAACCACAGAAGGCGAGTCTATCAGGGAATGGATTCATACAAGAGGTACAATCTCTGCACAAGAAGCTGCCAAACGCACAGAAAAGGTCGAGAAATACTTAGATTTCTTTCTCTTCTTCCATTTCTCCCCCTGTACTTTTTATTGTCTTTATTCAACTGGAAGCCAGCTGACATAGGAACTGACAAGGGGAAATACATGATACTGCAATACAGGGGATAGCTGACGAAAGGTGACAAATGATCGGAGGGCAAATAGATGCTATATGTGGACAAGATCGGCTGCTGTTGTTGCGACGGATGCTCGCCAAGCCTAGACTCTTCAGCTGCAGGCTCAGACAGCTCTGCTGGCTGGCAGCTGCTTTTGTGTCACCCACTCTACTTCCAGGGGTTTGAGTTGCATGCTCTACTTTTAGAACAGAAGTTGGTAAAATTTTCTGGAAAGAGCTTCAGCATAAATATTTTAGATTATGGGCCATACCATCTCTATCACTACTGAGCTCTGCTGTTGTAGCACCAGAGCATCCATAGGCAGTAGGGAAACAAATGAGCGAGGCTGTGTTCCAATAAAACTTGGGGATTTTGTTGTTGTTGTTGTTGTTTGTTTTGTTTATTACAAAAACAGGTGGCAGGCTGAATATGGCCTAAGGGCCATAGTCTGCTAACTTCTCTAAAACAACTATTACTATTTTTTCAGGACTCAGGACATTTCAATGCAAATTCAAGAGAGCAATATTCCTTTCCTTTATGATGCATGGTTACGAGAGTTTCATAGAATTTCTTGACCTCAGAGTATTAGAACCATAATGAGAGTCTTATTTCTCAACCTTACAACATAACCAATGCTAATTTATTTATCTTTTAAGTCACATTATAGCAGACTTGGGGTCAACATGTCAACAGCTGGTCAGGCATGGAAATACTAGTCATTTTGGAGGTTAGCACTTACTCCTAGAGTCACAGAAAAATGTGAAACTCTAAAGTGTTCAGAAAAATGCTTTCAGTCTTTATGCTGTCATTGTCACCAATGATATTCTCATTATTCAAGCAACACACCACCTTGAAGTCTGGCAACTCCACACAAGCCAAAGGGAATAACAGGGTGGGGGAAGTTTTATATTCAACTCCCACACTCCACAATTCACACTGGTCTCCGGTCAGTAGACCGTGTTGCTGAGTGGGATTCCTGTGCTGTGATCCTTTATCCCTGAAGCAAACTCTTTCTTGAAGATCTCCCTGAATAGTCCAGGAGGGTTGTATGTACAGGAGATGTATGTACAGGGTTGTATGTACAGCTGTACTTAAACAGCTTTATTTGCCATAGCTCAATCCTAGTGGAAACCCAGGTTCCTTTTCTGTTGGGGACAGTCATTTCTTTGTTTTTGTTTTGTTTCAGTCCATAATTCAATCAGAGACAATAAAAATACTTTGGAGGACAGGATACCTTCCAATTCCTTAGCTTGGACCTATTGGAGTCATGATTTTAGCTGAATTAGGACATCTGTTATACTTTATTGGGCTTTATAGTCATCTGATAACTTTCTAAAGGTACTCAGAAGCAAGTAGCTATTCTATGTTTGACTTTCAAGACAGGTTTGTAAACCCTCCTGTACATACTTGTGGTTCAAAGCTGTTGAAAAATCATTCTGATTCTAAAGAACTTGTTTTAAAGATAGAGAAATTAGTTTTAGGATGAACTAATTGGTGGTTGGTGTAGGAGTTGTGGGGGGGAATTTAGTTGAATTTGGCTGTTTGCATCTGCTTGTTGATGGACTTCACTGCTTTTTTCTGCAATTAGAGAGATTTAAGCTTAGATGGCCTATAAAGAATGCTGCAATTAATTAGATTCAATGTGGATGTTGGAAAAGCAGTAAAAAGTCTGGGAAAAAAGGAGGCAAGTAAAGTGGACCTAGAGATTCATGAAATAAGCTGATTACATTTGTTACAGGTTTGTTATATTATAAGTTTGTTGATTTATTATAGATTTGTTATATATTCTGTCAAAAACAAATAAGCAAAAACATGCCAAATAGATATTTTGTCCTTTTGGTCATTCTCCAAATGACCAAAATATCCAAAGATATTTTGTCTTTGGTCATAGAACAGTATGTCCTAGCCTGTTTTGCAGGGATTTAGATTACAGCTATGTATGACAACATACATACAGTCACATTAGAGCATATACACTAGTCTTGCCCAAAGTTGGCCAGTATGACTCAGTTCTCCTATTCAGATTTGCATATCCCCTTAATTTCTGGGGAAGACACTTTGAGGCGTGGACATGATCAGCAGCTCTTTGTCCAGTGACTTTCTCCCATACTGCACAGGATCGGGTTTCTATTTAAATATGTCAGGTCAAAAACTGAATGTGTAGCGATCAGTGTGTTCGATATGACAGAATTGTTGAGAGCAAATCTGGTTTCAGAGGTTTGTATTGCTGTACAATTGATAAATGCAGTAAACAAGGAACTAAAGGCATGGAGTCGGGGGAAGGAGTCTATGAGATTACAAAACAGGATAGAAGCCAGAAAATAAGGATTTATAAGAGCTCCATTCATGTGTTATATTGTATAAAATGAAAAAGGAAAACTGTGAATAAGGCAGTAAATGCATGTCAGGATTTGGAAGAATTTTATTACCCACTAGAGTTACACTCTTCTATATTTCAATATTACCAGGTTCTTTTCAGAGTAATACACACTTTAAATTTTCCCCAACGATATGAAGGCAGTATTCTGAACAATAGTTGGTACTATTTCAGGACTTATAGTTTTTACTTTTATTTTTGTTTTACTGAAGTCAGCAGTTTCCAAAGAGTAGCCTAAAGCTATGTTTAGATTCATCTTCGATAGTTAACTTTTTAAAACAGAGGCATGGGTTGAAGGAGGCAAAAATAAGGCCACTTTTGAATAGAAAATAGAGTAATATCATAGATATTAAAAACGGATGTTAATTGTGTTTTCTTGGTTTTCAAGAAATGACAAATACATAGTTTTTGTAGCTAGGACTGGCTTTCTAAATATAGAGTGTATGAGCCTTAGGTACAGTCATGCCATAAGATCTTTGACTCCAAGTTTGGAAGGTACAGTTTTTTCAGAGTCCTTCCTTTATCACCCAATTAAAAATCAGCTTATTATAATCCTGGCAGAAGTACAGTCAGCTTCTTCTTCAAATGCCTGCAGGGATGAGGACCTCACCAGTTTCTCAAGATTATACTGAGGTGGAATGTTTTATATGGACTCAAAATCTGTTTACTTGTAGCTGATACTACAATAATATTTATGGGACATTATTACCCAGAATAATTCATCTTTCACCCTGAAGTCCTCCAAGTATTAGGGCAGTAACACTGTATTGGAAGTACAGGCTGAATTGCTGTTCCAGTACCTCTAAAAATATATAACTTAGAGAAACATTCCTAAACTATGTCTTAACCGATTTCTGTCTTATAAAAGAATCACGTTAGATTCCAAGCAAATTTATTATTTAAATAAAAGCTAACTTATTTATTTATACATAACTTAAATGGTCCTGTTTAAAATCATATGTTCTTTTTAAGTCAGTGCACAATCTGTTTACATAGTCCCTTGGTCTGATATGAGAACTCTTGCTTCACAGTTCATATCGCGGGGGAATGTTGGTGGAGAGAAAAGAGAATGGGAAATGATATGCTTAGTACTATATATTTTGTTGAATCTAACATGTCATTGATTTATTGAGTCTAACATGTCATGATTATGAGATACACCTTTAATTTATGAACTGCTTTGGAACCATGAAGTATGATATTTATTAATTCAAAATATTACATAGCTAAATGAAAGCTGGACCAATTCCTCTTATTCTATTCTTCTCTGTAGGTAGGGATAGGGGAGGACAAGAGTGGGACCACATAAAGTGACTATTAATCTCTCTATCTTATGCCAAATAAATATTGAGAGTGGCTAGCAATGTGGAAGAGGGGGCAATATAAGCATTTTTCATACTTTTTATTAAAAAGACGTCATATGGCTGGGTGCGGTGGCTCACACCTGTAATCCCAGCACTTTGGGAGGCCGAGACGGGCGGATCACGAGGTCAGGAGATCGAGACCATCCTAGCTAGCACAGTGAAACCCCGTCTCTACTAAAAAAAAATACAAAAAACTAGCCGGGCGAGGTGGCGGGCGCCTGTAGGCCCAGCTACTCGGGAGGCTGAGGCAAGAGAATGGCGTAAACCCGGGAGGCAGAGCTTGCAGTGAGCTGAGATCGTGGCACTACATACTAGCCTGGGCGACAGAGCGAGACTCTGTCTCAAAAAAAAAAAAAAAAAAAAAAAAAAAAAAAAGGCATCATATGAAAGTGGCAAAAACCTGGTAAGTCTTTTCTGAATAATAGCAATTTTACTATTTTTTTTCCTCAAAGATTTTCTGTATTCTTAGAATATAAACAGTCAATATAGATGGCATTTATTAAGTTTTATCAATTACATGTCACTTTGTGTCATGCTTTTTTCTTCTTAATATTATTTTTTAAATCCTATGGGAAGCAAAAGTATCAGGATGAAGAATAGACTGAGAACCTGAGATGAGCGTGAGGGAATCCAGAGACAGGGAGAAATAGTGTAAAAAGAAGAATCAAAGATATAATTTCTGTTACTGTGGCTCATTACATGCTAGTCAATATCTTTCTTAATTTGTTTAATTTACCAAGTTAAAAGAACAAGTCAATGATACCGTACATAGGAGGATATAATAAAAGTCAGAATAAAGAGGAAGACTGAGTAAGTGGAAGGATTTACCATTGATAGTAGCAAAGACTAATATTTTTAAATGTTTTGCTGCTATGGACATTGGATATACACAACCTAGTAATATTGTCATGATTTTAAAAATAAATCCTGAGTTAGTTTAGCATGCATTATATTTCCAGATCAATGCTAAAGTTTAGGAGAGGAAAGTTCATTACAAAAATTTTTTTAGAGAAAATACGAACTGAATTTGTGTTAGTAGAAAAAGACTAAAGCTGAAAGAACAACATGTGAACCTGGTTAGTAACCCTTTGCTGTATAAGCCAAGACCTCTGAAAACTTTCTTGATGCTTTAGAAGGCAAGAACATTTCACTAAACTTGTTTATAAAATGTACCGTAGGTTGGGGATCTAACTATCATCTGGCAGTTAGGAATCATGTGCTTGACTCTTGACTTGGCATTGCTCAACTGCCTTTACCAGATCACTTCTTTCTTTTCATTTTCTTGAAAAAAAAAAAATTAACTTGGCTCCTAGTGGCCTGCAAATGGTTTTAAAGGCCAATCTGCCATACGAACAAGAACCCACTAAGTGGGGCATAATCTTAAGTTTCCTTTTCATCAATCTGGGGAGGTGTTTGCTCCTACTCTTCTTTCCTTTTTCTTCCCTATTTTTTACCTTTGTATTTTATGTGAGACAATAAGGTTTGCCTTTTAAGTTGAAACTTAGGGAAAAACAAAACAAAGCTTGTTCTCTTTCCTCTTAGGTGTTGATAAGGAACACTACAGATACCAAGAAACTAACATGAATTATTGGCAGAGGATAGTATTTGTAGCTATTGCCAACTTGATGCTTATACCTATGTGGAAATGTGATGATGCTTTTCCTTTCCCTAGATATTACAGAGGACTTGGAGTGCTATTATACAGCTCTCTCTCATCTCTTTATTATCTGAACAGAAAAATCATTTTATTGAATTGTGGTCACACACCTGGCAAAATTTATTTTTTTTCTAGATTACTGGCAGTGAAATGTAATATGAAAAGCAAAGAAGGACAATAGTATAGACAGGACATTCTTTTGCCTGACAGGTTGTGATCCCATCTGGACTGTGGTATATTGATTGCAAAAATAACCCCAATTCTTCCCTGTATCCATACCTTTTGTGATGTGTTTGCAACATCTCCCAACAAGGAGGGTATTTCCTCATCCTATGATCTGAGCTGATTTAGTGACTTGATTTGGCCTAAAGAATATGAAGGAAATGCTGGTATGCCAGTTCTGATCAGAACCCTCTGAAGTTTCTATGTACTACCACTCTCCCTCAGACCCCTACCTCAGCAAAGAAAATAAGCCCTGCTGGAGTACTAGAGGATGAGAAGCCATGAAGAGCAGAGCCCAGAGAGCTGAGATCCTTCTCAACCAGCAGCTTAGGATAAATTGACAACAGAGAATCCAGCATATATCGAATCCCTGAAGTGGTGACACTGAAACTGCGATCCAACAGTTTTAAAGAATAAAATCTCCACTTTTAGGTAGGAAGCTAGAAGAAGTGTTAAGTGTTATCTAAATATTATTATATTTGCAGATAATTTTGGAGAACTTAAACTAAGAAAAGATGGAGATAGGATTTCCTGTCATACTCTATAGGTATCAACAATTTGTTCTTCACAGTTTCGTACTCATTGAACATAATGAAATACCCTGAGCCAACCCACCAGCTGACCCAGATGCATAAGCTGGCCAGCCAAACTCAGTGGAGTTTTGCTTAAATCAGCAAAACCTCCTAGTCTATCCGTGGACCCATGAGCTAAAATTAATATTTATTGTTGTATGCCACCAAGGTTTGCAGTTGTCACGCCAGAGTATTGTGGCAAAAGATAAAGATATGGGGTTATTTCTAAATAAAGATTTTCTTCCTTTCTCTTTCCAGTAAACCAATGGGCACTGACATACGGCAGTAGGTTGAGGCATCTACTTTCCCTGCGTTTAATTCAAAGACTTCTAGGAGTTCCCAAGCCGTTGTTTATATTTGTTTCATGTTTGTTGCAACTAGTTTTCCAACTTCTTTTCCTCCCAGTTTGCCACAGAAAAAGAATGATTAAAGAGTCAAGTCTGTATTTGGAATTCTCAGCTTCTTTTAAAATGTATCTTCCCACCAAGGTCCCCCAGCACACCTGCCTCCTCCTTGCAGTCTCTTGTTCACCTGTTCAGAGAACCCACCTCAGTCACTTGAAGGAATAAATGAATGAAAATACATAAAATGTTATGGAAATAGTTGAATTTTAACAGAACCCAAAGCCTTACATTGTTTTTGCCTAAGTTGTAATCTGAGGCCACCTGCAGCAGAATCATCTGGGGGAGATGAAATAAAATGCATATTCTTAGATCACACCCTGGCTTACTGCATCAGAAACAGAACTGGAGCAGAGGCTGATATAGTTATGTTTGGCAGCAATTTTTGTTTGTTTGCTTGTTTCTTTTTTGTTTAGTGTGGTTCTCCACTTGTGAAATTATACAACAGACTCAGATCAACAGTCAGCTTCTCCGTTTAATTGAATGGGAAACTTTCTTTGCAGTCAGAGAGGCATCAAGAGAAACCTCCATGTTTTTCAAATATACAGGTTTATATTTGAATGTAAAATTAGAAGAAATAGAGAGTTATGCCATGACTGGAAGCACTCAGGGAACAAAGATTAGGAAAGCTATTACCAGCAACCCTGTCCTGCAGCACCTCAGCAGCTAGTTCTTAAGAAATTCACCTGAAAGTTGCTTCAAATGTTACCTCTGACACCAGCACACATATCTGTCCAAATCTGTTTCTGTGAATTAATGGTCTATCCTTATCTTTCACTTTCTAGATTTCATGCAAGTGTCTCTCATTAACCGACTCTAACTTGAGACCAGGTGAAGGGGAATCTGGAAAATGTAGTTCCCAGCTTCTCCCCTGATACGCAGAAATATCTAAGAAGCAGCTTAGGATAAACTGACAACAGAGAATCCAGCATATATCGAATCCCTGAAGTGGTGACACTGAAACTGCGATCCAACAGTTTTAAAGAATAAAATCTCCACTTTTAGGTAGGAAGCTAGAGGAAGTATTAAGTGTTATCTAAATATTATTATATTTGCAGATAATTTTGGAGAACTTAAACTAAGAAAAGATGGAGATAGGATTTCCTGTCATACTCTATAGGTATCAACAATTTGTTCTTCACAGTTTTGTACTCATTGAACATAATGAAATACTTTTTGTAAAATATAAAAAATAAGAATAAAACAATACACTAGAAATAGCCAACAATAAAAGTGACCACGTGTGACTGGTAATGCCCTCTATTGGTGATAGGCAGGTTGCACGGGTTTTAATTCTGCCACTTATTTGTGAACATTGGTAAGTTCAAAGTTCATAAGCAAAGGACAATCTGTATGTATGTGTATATATATATGAATTTCCATGTCAAGCAAAAATAAAGGTCAAATGTGTGGCAGGGAATGAAAGCAGCTTATGTTTATTTTGTTTACATAATTTTATTGAATTCTTACAACAAGACTGTAAAGTGAGTATTGTTTCCATTCTGTACATTTTGGAGCTGAGGGTCAGAGAGAATAAATAGTTACTCCCAAGTCACATATTTTATAAAAGGCACAGCCAGAATTTAAATCTGTAGCTTTTGACTCCAAGCTGCGTGCTTTTCCCACGTCATCTCTCTGCTTCCATAAATACAATTTTCCAGCATAAAAAGTCCTTCCTGTTTTGCAGAGAGGATATCATAGCATTATTTTCTGTTTTGCTCTTGTCCTTTCAACCTCCACTGCTGACTCTCATGATGGAAGGGAGGAAGAACATTTGTCTTCTTTATTTTCAGTCTTCCTAGCATCTATTCCTCCTTCTTACCAGCATATCCATTTCTTTCCAGAAGATTTCCACTCTTTTTCTGTGTGTGGTCTTAGTGAAATGTTGCAACTGAGGTTTGCCTCCTACTACTGAAGCTGAAGTGGCAGAATACTTCAGTCCGCCACCCTAGTACAGCTACTGAGTGAACAGGTGACTCAAGATTGGCCAGTCAAATGCTTTCCTCTAGAGCTTTGGCATTTGAGCAGGGGATGGAAATCAAATTTGAAGACCATGTGATTCAATGGCAGAGTAGTATTAAAAAAAATCACTATTGAGGGGGCGGAGCAAGATGGCCAAATAGGAACAGCTCCAGTCTCCAACTCCCAGCGCGAGCGACACAAAAGACCGGTGATTTCTGCATTTTCAACTGAGGTACTGGGTTCATCTCACTGGGGAGTGCCAGACAATCGGTGCTGGTCACTGCTGCAGCCCGACCAGCGAGAGCTGAAGCAGGGTGAGGCATCGCCTCACCTGGGAAGCACAAGGGGAAAGGGAATCCCTTTTCCTAGCCAGGGGAACGGAGACACACAATACCTGGAAAATCGGGTAACTCCCACCCCAATACTGTGCTTTAAGCAAACAGGCACACCTGGAGATAATATCCCACACCTGGCCGGGAGGGTCCCACACCCACGGAGCCTCCCTCATTGCTAGCACAGCAGTCTGCAATATCGTGGCAAGGCAGCAGCAAGGCTGGGGGAGGGGTGCCCACCATTGCTGAGGCTTAAGTAGGTAAACAAACCTGCTGAGAAGCTCGAACTGGGTGGAGCTCACAGCAGCTCAAGGAAACCTGCCTGTCTCTGTAGACTCCACCTCTGGGGACAGAGCACAGATAACAACAAAAGCAGCAGAAACCTCTGCAGATGCAAACGACTCTGTCTGACAGCTTTGAAGAGAGCAGTGGATCTCCCAACACGGAGGTTGAGATCTGAGAAGGGACAGACTGCCTGCTCAAGTGGGTCCCTGACCCCTGAGTAGCCTAACTGGGAGACATCCCCCACTAGGGGCAGTCTGACACCCCACACCTCACAGGGTGGAGTAACCCCTGAGAGGAAGCCTCCAAAGCAAGAATCAGACAGGTACACTCGCTGTTCAGCAATATTCTATCTTCTGCAGCCTCTGCTGCTGACACCCAGGCAAACAGGGTCTGGAGTGGACCTCAAGCAATCTCCAACAGACCTACAGCTGAGGGTCCTAACTGTTAGAAGGAAAACTATCAAACAGGAAGGACACCTACACCAAAACCCCATCAGTACGTCACCATCATCAAAGACCAGAGGCAGATAAAACCACAAAGATGGGGAAAAAGAAGGGCAGAAAAGCTGGAAATTCAAAAAATAAGAGCGCATCTCCCCCGGCAAAGGAGCGCAGCTCATCGCCAGCAATGGATCAAAGCTGGACGGAGAATGACTTTGACGAGATGAGAGAAGAAGGCTTCAGTCCATCAAACTTCTCAGAGCTAAAGGAGGAATTACATACCCAGCGCAAAGAAACTAAAAATCTTGAAAAAAAAGTGGAAGAATTGATGGCTAGAGTAATTAATGCAGAGAAGGTCACAAACGAAATGAAAGAGATGAAAACCATGACACGAGAAATACGTGACAAATGCACAAGCTTCAGTAACCGACTCGATCAACTGGAAGAAAGAGTATCAGCGATTGAGGATCAAATGAATGAAATGAAGCGAGAAGAGAAACCAAAAGAAAAAAGAAGAAAAAGAAATGAACAAAGCCTGCAAGAAGTATGGGATTATGTAAAAAGACCAAATCTACGTCTGATTGGGGCGCCTGAAAGTGAGGGGGAAAATGGAACCAAGTTGGAAAACACTCTTCAGGATATCATCCAGGAGAACTTCCCCAACCTAGTAGGGCAGGCCAACATTCAAATCCAGGAAATACAGAGAACGCCACAAAGATACTCCTCAAGAAGAGCAACTCCAAGACACATAATTGCCAGATTCACCAAAGTTGAAATGAAGGGAAAAATCTTAAGGGCAGCCAGAGAGAAAGGTCGGGTTACCCACAAAGGGAAGCCCATCAGACTAACAGCAGATCTCTCGGCAGAAACTCTCCAAGCCAGAAGAGAGTGGGGGCCAATATTCAACATTCTTAAAGAAAAGAATTTTCAACCCAGAATTTCATATCCAGCCAAACTAGGTTTCATAAGTGAAGGAGAAATACAATCCTTTACAGATAAGCAAATGTTTAGAGATTTTGTCACCACTAGGCCTGCCTTACAAGAGACTCTGAAGGAAGCACTCAACATGGAAAGGAACAACCGGTACCAGCCATTGCAAAAACATGCCAAAATGTAAAGACCATCGAGGCTAGGAAGAAAGTGCATCAACTAACGAGCAAAATAACCAGTTAATATCATAATGGCAGGATCAAGTTCACACATAACAATCTTAACCTTAAATGTAAATGGACTAAATGCTCCAATTAAAAGACACAGACTGGCAAACTGGATAAAGAGTCAAGACCCATCAGTCTGCTGTATTCAGGAGACCCATCTCACACGCAGAGACATACATAGGCTCAAAATAAAGGGATGGAGGAAGATTTACCAAGCAAATGGAGAACAAAAGAAAGCAGGGGTTGCATTACTAGTCTCTGATAAAATAGACTTTAAACTATCAAAGATCAAAAGAGACAAAGAAGGCCATTACATAATGGTAAAGGGATCAATTCAACAGGAAGAACTAACTATCCTAAATATATATGCACCCAATACAGTACCCAGATTCATAAAGCAAGTCCTTAGAGACTTACAAAGAGACTTAGACTCCCGTACAATAATAATGGGAGACTTCAACACTCCACTGTCAACATTAGACAGATCAACGAGACAGAAAGTTAACAAGGATATCCAGGAATTGAACTCATCTCTGCAGCAAGCAGACCTAATAGACATCTATAGAACTCTCCACCCCAAATCAACAGAATATACATTCTTCTCAGTACCACATCCCACTTATTCCAAAATTGCCCATATAATTGGAAGTAAAGCACTCCTCAGCAAATGTACAAGAACAGAAATTATAACAAACTGTCTCTCAGACCACAGTGCAATCAAACTAGAACTCAGGACTAAGAAACTCAATAAAAACCGCTCAACTACATGGAAACTGAACAACCTGCTCCTGAATGACTACTGGGTACATAACGAAATGAAGGCAAAAATAAATATATTCTTTGAAACCAATGAGAACAAAGATACAACATAACAGAATCTCTGGGACACATTTAAAGCAGTGTGTAGAGGGAAATTTATAGCACTAAATGCCCACAAGAGAAAGCAGGAAAGATCTAAAATTGACACTCTAACATCACAATTAAAAGAACTAGAGAAGCAAGAGCAAACACATTCGAAAGCTAGCAGAAGGCAAGAAATAACTAAGATCAGAGCAGAACTGAAGGAGATAGAGACACAAAAAACCCTCCAAAAAATCAATGAATCCAGGAGTTGGTTTTTTGAAAAGATCAACAAAATTGACAGACCACTAGCAAGACTAATAAAGAAGAAAAGAGAGAAGAATCAAATAGATGCAATAAAAAATGATAAAGGGGATATCACCACTGACCCCACAGAAATACAAACTATCATCAGAGAATACTATAAACACCTCTACGCAAATAAACTAGAAAATCTAGAAGAAATGGATAATTTCCTGGACACTTACACTCTTCCAAGACTAAACCAGGAAGAAGTTGAATCCCTGAATAGACCAATAGCAGGCTCTGAAATTGAGGCAATAATTAATAGCCTACCAACCAAAAAAAGTCCAGGACCAGATGGATTCACAGCTGAATTCTACCAGAGGTATAAGGAGGAGCTGGTACCATTCCTTCTGAAACTATTCCAATCAATAGAAAAAGAGGGAATCCTCCCTAACTCATTTTATGAGGCCAACATCATCCTGATACCAAAGCCTGGCAGAGACACAACAAAAAAAGAGAATTTTAGACCAATATCCCTGATGAACATCGATGCAAAAATCCTCAATAAAATACTGGCAAACCGGATTCAGCAACACATCAAAAAGCTTATCCACCATGATCAAGTGGGCTTCATCCCTGGGATGCAAGGCTGGTTCAACATTCGCAAATCAATAAACATAATCCAGCATATAAACAGAACCAAAGACAAGAACCACATGATTATCTCAATAGATGCAGAAAAGGCTTTTGACAAAATTCAACAGCCCTTCATGCTAAAAACACTCAATAAATTCGGTATTGATGGAACGTACCTCAAAATAATAACAGCTATTTATGACAAACCCACAGCCAATATCATACTGAATGGGCAAAAACTGGAAAAATTCCCTTTGAAAACTGGCACAAGACAGGAATGCCCTCTCTCACCACTCCTATTCAACATAGTGTTGGAAGTTCTGGCTAGGGCACTCAGGCAAGAGAAAGAAATCAAGGGTATTCAGTTAGGAAAAGAAGAAGTCAAATTGTCCCTCTTTGCAGATGACATGATTGTATATTTAGAAAACCCCATTGTCTCAGCCCAAAATCTTAAGCTGATAAGCAACTTCAGCAAAGTCTCAGGATACAAAATCAATGTGCAAAAATCACAAGCATTCTTATACACCAGTAACAGACAAACAGAGAGCCAAATCAGGAATGAACTTCCATTCACAATTGCTTCAGAGAGAATAAAATACCTAGGAATCCAACTTACAAGGGATGTAAAGGACCTCTTCAAGGAGAACTACAAACCACTGCTCAGTGAAATTAAAGAGGACACAAACAAATGGAAGAACATACCATGCTCATGGATAGGAAGAATCAATATCGTGAAAATGGCCATACTGCCCAAGGTAATTTATAGATTCAATGCCATCCCCATCAAGCTACCAATGAGTTTCTTCACAGAATTGGAAAAAACTGCTTTAAAGTTCATATGGAACCAAAAAAGAGCCCGCATCTCCAAGACAATCCTAAGTCAAAAGAGCAAAGCTGGAGGCATCACGCTACCTGACTTCAAACTATACTACAAGGCTACAGTAACCAAAACAGCATGGTACTGGTACCAAAACAGAGATATAGACCAATGGAACAGAACAGAGTCCTCAGAAATAATACCACACATCTACAGCCATCTGATCTTTGACAAACCTGAGAGAAACAAGAAATGGGGAAAGGATTCCCTATTTAATAAATGGTGCTGGGAAAATTGGCTAGCCATAAGTAGAAAGCTGAAACTGGATCCTTTCCTTACTCCTTACACAAAAATTAATTCAAGATGGATTAGAGACTTAAATGTTAGACCTAATACCATAAAAACCCTAGAGGAAAACCTAGGTAGTACCATTCAGGACATAGGCATGGGCAAAGACTTCATGTCTAAAACACCAAAAGCAATGGCAACAAAAGCCAAAATTGACAAATGGGATCTCATTAAACTAAAGAGCTTCTTCCCAGCAAAAGAAACTATCATCAGAGTGAACAGGCAACCTACAGAATGGGAGAACATTTTTGCAATCTACTCATCTGACAAAGGGCTAATATCCAGAACCTACAAAGAACTCAAACAAATTTACAAGAAAAAAACAAACAACCCCATCCAAAAGTGGGCAAAGGATATGAACAGACATTTCTCAAAAGAAGACATTCATACAGCCAACAGACACATGAAAAAATGCTCATCATCACTGGCCATCAGAGAAATGCAAATCAAAACCACAATGAGATACCATCTCACACCAGTTAGAATGGCAATCATTAAAAAGTCAGGAAACAACAGGTGCTGGAGAGGATGTGGAGAAATAGGAACACTTTTACACTGTTGGTGGGATTGTAAACTAGTTCAACCATTATGGAAAAACAGTATGGCGATTCCTCAAGGATCTAGAACTAGATGTACCATATGACCCAGCCATCCCATTACTGGGGATATACCCAAAGGATTATAAATCATGCTGCTATAAAGAGACATGCACACGTATGTTTATTGCGGCACTATTCACAATAGCAAAGACTTGGAATCAACCCAAATGTCCATCAGTGACAGACTGGATTAAGAAAATGTGGCACATATACAGCATGGAATACTATGCAGCCATCAAAAAGGATGAGTTTGTGTCCTTTGTAGGGACATGGATGCAGCTGGAAACCATCATTCTTAGCAAACTATCACAAGAACAGAAAACCAAACACCGCATGTTCTCACTCATAGGTGGGAACTGAACAATGAGATCACTTGGACTCGGGAAGGGGGACATCACACACAGGGGCCTATTATGGGGAGGGGGGAGGGATTGCATTGGGAGTTATACCTGATGTAAATGACAAGTAGTTGGGTGCTGACGAGTTGATGGGTGCAGCACAGCAACATGGCACAAGTATACATATGTAACAAACCTGCACGTTATGCACATGTACCCTAGAACTTAACGTATTAAAAAAAAAAATTTTAAAAAGTCACTATTGTAGATCCTGTTTCATTGCTCATTTAGTTTGTCAATTTTCAAATAACAATAACCTTCCTTTAGATTACGTGATTGTCAACTGCTACTACCCTTACCTTTCTTTTTAAAGTTGGCTAGATTAAATTTCTGTTACAATTAAGAATCCAAATTAATATAATCATCTGTAATCATGAATACATTCACCTGCTGTAATCCATTCAAAATATGTAAATGTTGGTATTAAAAATAAATCCAAGATCTGGAAAAAAATAACTTTGTATTTGATAATTTAGTTGAATTTAATGTACAATAAAGCAGAAATGCTTTTAGTTTCTTGCAGCAGAGAAAATTCCATTGCTTTTTAAAATCCTGGAATAAAATAGAAAAACTGGGAATAAAAAAGATAGCATAGAGGTGGGAATTGTTACTATACAAAATTTATGCCATAAATATGTAAATAATGTACCTCAACTAAGAACTTTCTGGAAGTCTATGCAATAAGAAAACATGGTCAGTTGCATACATCTGAGGATTCCCAAGATAAAAATGCTTTGTAATTACTCCTGTACTGAGTCTACAGAAAGAAAATATAGTTCTTGTGCTCTCATGTTGTAACTGTACAAAATGCAGCAAATAGTATCTAGAAAGGCACCTCTAGAGGAAATACTACCGCTTGGTTCACCAGCTGTTTTTAATAATTTTCCTCAATGTGAGTCAATAGGATCATGCCAAAGTAAGATTCACTGAAAGCAGTTCTGGTGGGGACAAAAATGATATGACTTCAGTGTGTAATCCTCTGGATCTTGTTTTTTATTCATGGAGAGATTATAAATATGGCATATCTCGGGGTTTTTATACTTTATTGTGCTTTGCAGAATTTGTAGTTTTCTTCACAAATCAAAGTTTTGTGGCAACTCTTTGTTAATCAAGTCCATCAGCACCATTTTTCCAATAATGTGCTCAATTTCTGTATCTGTGTCATATTTTAGTAATCTTTGCAATATTTCAAGCTCTTTTGTGATTATTATACCTGTTATGGTTATCTGTGATCAGTGATCTTTGAGGTTACTATTGTAATTGTTTTGGGATGCCATAACCATGCCGACATAGCTAACTTAATAAATGGTGTGGGTGTTGTGATTGCTCCATCAACCAGCCATTTCTTCATCTCTCTTCCTCTTCTTGGGCCTCCCTATTCCCTGAGACACAACAATATTGAAATTAGGCCAATTAATAAGCCTTCTAAGTGTTCGAGGAAAAAAAAAAAAGGAGTAACTTGTCTCTCCTTTTAAATCAAAAGCTAGAAATAATTAGTCTTGTGAGGAAGACATGTTGAAAGTCAAGATAGGCTGAAAGCTAGCCTGCTTGTGCCAAATAGCCAAGTTGTGAATCCAAAGGAAAAGTTCTTGAAGAAAATTAAAAGTATTACTCCAGTGAACACATGAATAAGAAAACAAAACAGCCTTTTTGCTGATGTGGAGATAGTTTTAGTGGTCTGGATAAAAGATCAGCCACAACATTTATGTAAGTCAAAACCTAATCCACAGCAAGACTCTTCAGTTCTATGAAGGATTAGATAAATGAAAAAGCTACAGAAGAAAAGTTTGCAGTCAGCAGAAGTTGGTTCAGGGTTTAAGGAAAGATGTTGTCTCCATAACATAAAAGAGCAAGGAGAAGCTGCAAGAGCTGGTGTAGAAGCTGAAGCAAGTTATACAGAAGATCTAGCTAAGATAATTGATGAACATGGCACACTAAACAGATTTTCAATTTAGATAAAACAGCCTTTTATCAGAAGGAGATGCCATCTGGAACTTTCATAGCTAGAATCAATGCCTGACTTCAAAGCTTCAAAGGACAGGCTGACTTTGTTGTTAGGGGCTGATGCAGCTGGTGCCTTTAAGTTGAAGCCAGTGCTCATTTACCATTTGAAAATCCTAGAGACCTTCATAATTATGCTAAATCTACTCTCCCTGTGCTCTACAAGTAGAACAACAAAACCTGGTTGACATCACATACATTTATTGTATGGTTTACTGAATATTTTAAGCCTATTGTTGAGACCTACATCTCAGAGAAAATATTACTTCTCATTGATGATGCACCTAGTCACTCAAGGTTTCTGATGGAGATGTACAAGAATATTAATGCTGTTTTCCTGCCTATTAACACAACATCTGTTCTGCAGCCCATGGATCAAGGATAATTTTTAACTTTCAAGTCTTACTATTTAAGAAATGCATTTCATAAGGCTATAGCTGCTGTAGGTAATTCCTTTGATGGATTGGGGCAAAGTAAATTAAAAACCTTGCAGGAAAGATTCACTAGTCTAGATGCCACTAACAACATTCATGATTCATGAAAGAATCATGAAGTCAAAATATCAACATTAACAGGAGTTTGCAAGAAGTTGATTTCAACCCTCATGAATAACTTTTTGATGGGTTCAAGACTTCAGACTGCAGAGGTGGTGGAAACAGAGAACTAGAGTTAGAGATGGAGTCCAATGATGTGACTAAATTGTGGCAATCTCATGATAAAACTTGAATAAATGAGTTGCTTCTTATTGATGAGCAAAAAAAAAAATGGTTTATTTATTGAGATAGAAACTTCTGTTAGGGAAGATGCTGTGAACATTGTTGAAATGACAACAAAAGATTTTAATAATAATAATTATTATTATTATTATTATTATTATTGAGACAGAGCCTCACTCTGTTGCACAGATTGGAGTGCAGTGGTGCGATCTCGGCTCACTGTGATCTCCATGTCCCAGATTCAAGCAATTCTCCTGCCTCAGCCTCCCAAGTATCTGGGATTACAGGTGTCCGCTACCACACATGGCTAATTTTTGTATTTTTACTAGAGATGGGGTTTCACCATTTTGGCCAGGCTGGTTTCGAACTCCTGACCTCAAGTGATCCACCTACCTTGACCTTTCAAAGTGCTGGGATTACAGGCATGAGCCACCACTCCCAACCAACAACAAAAAATTTTAAAGTGTTGCATAAACTTAGTTGACACAGAAGCACAAGGGTTTGAGAGGAGTGACTTCAATTTGGAAAGAAACTCTGTGCGTAAAATGCTATCAAACAACATTGCATGCTATAGAGAAATCTTTTGTGAAAAGAGGAGTCAGTTGATTCACTCAACTTCATTTTTATCTTATTTTAGGAAATTGCCACAGCCACTCCAATCTTCAGCAACCGCCACCCTGGTCAGTGAGCAGCCAGCCATTGGAGGTAGGACTCTTAACCAGCAAAATCATTATGAATAACTGAAGGCTTGGATGACTGTTAGCATTTTTTAAATTGAAGTATGTACATTGTTTTTACAGATTTAATGCTATTGCACACTTCATATACTACAGTATAATGTAAACATAACTTTTTACTTGAACTCTTAGGTTCAGGGGTACATTTGAAGGTTTATTATATAGGTAAATTTCATGTCATGGAAGCTTGGTGTACATATTATTTATTCACCTGGGTGATAACTATAGTACCTGATAGGTAGTTTTTCAGTCCTCATCCTCATCCCTCCCTCCACCCACAAGTAAGTCCCAGTGTCAGTTGTTCCTTTCTTTGTGTTCATGTGTATTCAATGTTTAACTCCCATTTATAGGTGAGAAAAATGCAGCACTTGGTTTCCTGTTGTTGTGTTAGTTCGCTTAGGTTAATGGCCTCCACCTCCATTCATGCTGCTGCAAAGGATATGATCTCGTTCTTTATTATAGCTGTGTAGTATTCCATGGTGTATAATGTACCACATTTTCTTTTCTTTTATCAGTCTACCATTGATGGCATTTAGGTTGAATCCATGTTTTTGCTATTGTGAGTAGTCTTGCAATGAACATATGCATGCATGTGTCTTTATGGTGGAATGATTTATATTCCTTTGAGTATATGTCCAATAATGGGATTGCTGGGTTGAATTGTAATTCTTCTTTGAGTTATCTGAGAAATCACCAAACTGCTTTCCACAATGACTGAACAAATTTACATTCCCACTAGCAGTGTATAAGCATTCCCTTTTCTCTGAAACCTCACTAGCATTTGTTATTTTATTTTATTTTTTTATTTTTTAATAATATCCATTCTGACTAGTGTGAGATGGTATCTCATTGTGGTTTTGATTGGTATTTCTCTAATGATTAGTGACCTTGAGCATTTTTTCATATGATTATTGGCCACATGCATGTCTTCTTTGGAAAAGTGTCTTTTCAAGACCTTTGCCCACTTGTTAATGGGGTTGTTTCATGTTTGTTGATTTGTTTAAGTTTCTTATAGATTCTTGATATTAGATCTTTGTCAGATCCATACTTTCCAAACATTTTCTCCCATTCTCTAGGTTGTCTGTTTACTCTATTGATAGTTTCTTTTGCTGTGCAGAAACTCTTTAGTGTAATTAGGTCCCATTTGTCCCTTTATATTTTTGTTGTAATTGCTTTTGGCATCTTTGTCATGAAATCTTTGCCAGGGCCTATGTCCAGAATAGTATTTCCTGGGTTTTCTTCCAGGGTTTTTGTAGTTTGAGGTTTTACATTTAAATCTTTAATCCATTTTGAGTTGATTTTTATATATGGTGTAAGGAAGGAGTCCAGTTTCAGTCTTCTGCATATGGCTAGTCAGTTATCCCAGTACAATTTATTAAATTGCTCCTTTCTCATTTGCTTATTTTTTACCAGGTTTGTTGAAGATCAGATTGTTGTAGGTGTACAGCACTATTTCTGGTCTCTCTAGTCTGTGTCATTGGTGTATGAGTCTGTTTTTGCACTAGTACCATGCTTTTTTGGTTATTGCGGCCTTAGAGTGTAATTTAAATTTGGGTAATGTGATACACCCAGCTTTGTTCTTTTTGCTTAGGATTGCCTTGGCTGTTAGAGAACACAGGTCCTCTATTCATGCAAAAACCAAAAAATTTGTGTGACTCACTCTATTGAGATATTTGCTTTATTGCAGTGGCCTGGAACTGAACTTCCAATATCTCTGAGATATGCTTGTATTTAGAGGAATGGGCAGGTTACTAGCATTCAAGCACCCCTGCAAAAACCCATCATTTTTCTAGAGTATTGCTGAGAATTGAGTTCAGGGTTATACTCCATAACAATTGCTTTCTGGAGAGTTATTCTATGTTGGCTGTGGAGCAGATGGTTACTCCGGCCATTGTTAAAGTGGAGGAAATGAAAAGATGAAGTATAACTGCCATTATACACTGACAACATGATTGTGAATGTAAAAAAATACAAAGAAATTTACAAACTACAAGAACTAATAAATGAATTCAGCCGGGTCACAGGATACAAGATCAGTTATATTTTTATAAACTAGCAACAAACAATTATACAATACGAGATTTTAAAATAGTATTTATAATTTAACTGACACCATAAAATATCTAAGAATAAAATTAATAAACTATATGCAAGAGTTTTCCACAAACTATAGACAAAATGAATATTGCTCAAATAAATCAAATATCTCAATAAATAGAAAAATATGTCATGTTCATAGAATAAAAGACTCTAAACTGCTAGATTGTATTAGACTGTTCTCATACTGCTATTAAGAAATACCTCAGACTGGGTAATTTATAAAGAAAAGAGGTTTAATTAACTTACAGTGTTATATGGCTGGTGAGGCCTCAGGAAACTTAAAAATCATGGCATGAGGGGAAGCAGGCATGTCTTACATGGTGGTAGGTGAGAGAAGAGAAAACTAAAGGGGAAGAGCAGCTTATAAAACCATCAGATCTCATGAGAACTCACTCGCTATCATGAGAACAGCATGAGGGAAACTGCCCCTATGATCCAATCACCTTTCTCCCTTGACACATGAGGATTACAATTTGAGATGAGATTTGGGTGGAGACACAAAGACCAACCATATCATAGATGTAAATTTTCTTCAAATAAAGTCCATGTAATCCCAGCAGATTTGTTGTTAAAGTATACAGGACAATTCCAAAAGTTATATGAGAAGATAAAAGACACAGAGAGGCTACAACCTAACCTCTTAAAACAAACGTCTTACATTTTTGTAAGGAGAAAAGATATATGAAAGGAACAGAAGAAAGTGCAGAAATGGACCTCACGTACACAACCTCTTGATTTACACCAGAAGCACCAATGCAATTCAAAGGGAAAATACATATCTTCAAAATAAATGGTATTGGAGTCATGGGATAGTCATAAAAATTATAAATAAATAAATAAACCCTGTATGCTCCTTCACATTACACAGCAAAATTAAGTTGACTTAATTGTAGTAGTTAAAGGTATAATTTTAGCGTAAAACATAAGAGAATATCTTCATGGAATTAGATTGACAAAGATTTCTTACACAAAGCAACAAAATCCCTAGCTATGAAAAGAAAAAATAACCTGGTAAATTGTAATTTACCCAACTTATACATGTTGTCATCAAAAGATACCATTAAGAAAGTAAAAATGTAAGCATTAGACTGGGGAAAATACATGTTAGACAAAGAACTGCATACGTAATATATATTAAACTTACAATATGAAAAAAGACCAAAAATGGCCAAAAGAGAATATCGCAATGGGTAATAAACATATGAAAATGTGCTTAATATAATTAATCAGAAATATATTAATTAAAAGCATAATATACTACTAAACACCCATCAAAATGGCTCAAAGATGTTTGGATAGCAAATTAGCATATTAATATATGTGCAACGCTATTAGTAGGAAACTGCAAAACAAAAATTACAGTGAAGTACCACTATACACCTGTGAAAATGGGTACAATTAAGATTGGCCATACCAAGTGTTGATAAGGATGTGGAAGAATTGAAACTCTTATACCACAAGTGGTGGAAAAATAAAATGTTACAAGTACTTTAGAATATCATTGGGCAGTTTCTAAGAACATTAAACATATATCTACATTATGACCCAGCTACTGTAATTCTAGGTATATAATGAAGAAAAATAAGTAAAACTGTTTGCGGTCAGTGACAACATATACTCTGGATTACATGATTACACACACACTTATATACATTTGCTTGTACATATAATCTCTCTGTATTTATATAAGGAACTCTTTTACTTCCCTGCATGGGTAGGGGACTGATTGGGAGACAGGATGAGAGAGGAAATATTTTTCCACTGAATATCACTTACCATATTTGAGTTGTGTACTACGTACATGTATTACCCATTTTAAAAATGAACCATTTTTTTTTTTAAACTCAATCAGGTCTACTCCAGCACACATATGGAGTCCTATTTTATTATGGTATATTGTTCTACTATTTTATTATTATTGCCATTTATCTGTTGCTGTTCATAATTTATAAATTAAAGTTTATTATATGTATGTATAGGAAAAAACTACATGTAAGGCTTAGGACTATTTATGGTTTCAAGTACCAACTGGAGGTCTTAGAATGTATTTCCTGAAACTATGAGAGGACTACTATAATTCATAACAAAGAGCCAGTTAGTGGTAAAATACAACAATAGCATTATATCATTAACTTGCTAAGAAGCAAGGTTGAGTAAACTTGGAATGAATATATTAGATTGTATGCTGTAATCGCCATACATTTAGTTGCACATCTTCTATGCTTCTTCCCACAAGTATTTTTTGCAAGGTTCTCCTCCACCTGTTTCTTCATCAAAGTTTAATTTCTTTTTGTTTAAGAGCCCAAGTTATCATTTTTTGCTTTCTTTCTTTTTGTTTTTGTTTTTTATATTTGTTTGTAATGTCTATCTCTTCAATACAAACAACCAGAAGTATCACGATATGATACATATTTTTTAGACTAGAAAATCTAAGGCATACAGCAGCATACAATTTATAACCATGACTAAAATTATCCTCAGAAAACAAAAGATATTAACATTGCCTTAAGCCACAGCTATTTGTGTTAATTTATCACAAATTACCCTTGCATATTGCACTTGCAAGAAATAAATGAATTATTTTCATTTGTTCAATATATTTATGACTGTACTGAATACTGTGGGCAATTTCAATGCAACACTAAGTCTTTGTGTATCTAAACATAGAAAAGGTACGGTAAAAATATGGTATTATAATCTTACCACTTTCATGTATGTGGTCTGTCATTCACCAAAATGTCATTTGGCATATGACTGGACCTATATTGAGACTACAGACAGCAGCTAGAAAAGTCAGAAGTTTGATTCTAGAATATTGAATTTCCTATTAGAAATGCAAATGGATTGAGTGGAAGTTGAATGGAGATGAAATACAGGTTTGGATTTGAAGGAAAATATATCTGCTGGTGCTACAAATTTGGGAATCATCAATATATAGAAAGTAGGTTATGTTATGTTAAAGCTATGATACAGGATGAAATCACTAAGAGAATAAGAGTAGGTAGAAAACAGTAGGTCCAAGTACTGCACCCTGAAACTTTAAAACACTGAGAGGCAGTAGACATAAAGAGGAGATCGATAAGAAAAGGCAAGAAGAATATGAATAAAGCCCAGGGAGTTTAGCGTCCCAGAAGCCAAATGGAGAAAATATTTCAAGGAAGAGAGAAGAGTCAACTGTGTCAAATGCTTCTGATAAGCAAGAAAAATGAGGAGCTGGCTATTAGATTTTGCAGTGTAGAAGATACTCATGATAACACTTTAGGTGGAGTAGTTTGAAAATCTGATTCAGGTGGTTTTAAGAGAGAATGAGAAAGAAAAATTGGAGACATCAAGTTTATATAAACTATTCCAAGATAATAACATGAGTATATAATGATAATTTCAATCTCAGATAACAAATTCTTGTTCACAAGAAATAGACCTTTCCTAATATTCCCTATAATTGAACATAGTATTATGTTGAATTAATACACAAAGTTTATTGAAGCATTGTGTGCGATAGTAAAACATTGAATAAACTTGGCTAACAAGTAATTATTGGTCAAATAAAATATGGTTTGCTGAGTATGGTGTGTATAGTATGGAATACTACAAAGCTGTTGGAGAGAAAATGGTAAATCCTACATGTTTTGACATTGAAATATCTCCAAGATATTTTTGGTGAACAAAGCTCATGATATAGCATCTATAATACAATTCTTATAGTGTGTGTCTGCGTGTGGTTTAATTACTTAGTTGAACTTGACAGACTGCAATCATGAAAAAATTATTTTGGTCAATGCTACTATACTACTGAAGTATCAGAATAGTCTGATTTGGGGGTGTTAAAATATTCAGTGTGATACAAGTCAGAACTTTCATCTCACACCAAATTAAAAGTTGCTCCTGTTCCTCAGCACTCAGCTGCTCAGGGAGGCATGTTCTGCCTTTTCTATTTTTCTCTCTCTCTTTGCCCCACAGCTAGCTGCTGCTTTGACTCCTCCAGCACGGGCATGGAATGGAAAGAAACTCACAAAATCACCCTGGCTGATTCTGTTGTACTTTGGTATCAGTGTTCCAAATGCTGGCCTACGTCCAAATGCTGGCTCTTTTCCTCATAAAATGCTCACGTGGCTTCCTCAAAGACTTACCCATTGTGAATCACATATCGCTGTTCTTTGACATAAGCAAGCACTCACTAGTTGGCCTCTGTAACCCCCGACTTTAGCTTCTTCTCTGACACCCCTGCAGCTTCTCTCTTCTGGTTGACCTCTTTCTGGCAGGACATCATGTTAGGGAGTGTTAAACAAGCCAATGTGGTCATACACAATATTTAAATTCTTTTTGGTAAACCATGGGTGCATCTCCCAATGAACTGTGAGAACTATCTCTGCTCTGTCCTGCTCTGCTATATCTACCTCTATCTTACTGTACCCTTGCCGTCAGGTTTTACTGAAAATAAGTCACAGAAAAATTACACTAAACACAGATATTTATTAAGCAAATATTCAGAAGCAAGCAATACAAAATAGTTCTTACAAGGTTCTCTGAAAGTTCAATGACGGTCCAGCTCTCTGAACTTTTAAGTGCTCCTAAAAGCATCTTCCTAAAAAGGTATATTCATGGCAGACAAACTAACATTAAGAAGTAGTTTTCTGTCAATTGTATAGTGGGCATAAGAGAACTAGAGGCCTTCTTAAACCAATGGTTGGACACAGAACTATTTAGGAATAAAGCTGTGAGAATGATCCCTAGAATAAATGAAGAGTTTCATTGAATATTTTATCTGAATTATTAGGGATGTTTCTAAAATATTTTAGCCAATAAATACACCTTGGTTATCTCTCAGAAGCCTCCTGTACTAGTGGATCTCACAGAACCTGGAGAAATATATCCTAAGAGAGAAAAAGACATTCGTTGTCAGAGCCACCTGGTGGCCCCTATGAAACAGCTGTTCTTTATCATGGCAGTGCTCTCCGCTTCAGGGACAAAAGGGTGTAGCATGTGGTGGGCTCTGATTGGCACCAGCTCTGCAAATGTGGTTATCATCAAGGAAGACAAACCCAACTTTTTCACTGACCACCACAAGTCTTTCAGAAAATTCAATGAGAAGGGACCACATCACCTGCCTGGAAAAGGGCACCACCTATAGACAGACAGAAGATCCTGCTAGACTTCCTGCACCCGAGGAAATGGCACCCCTCTCCCCATTCTCTACTCTACTCTTTGGAGACCATCACTGCTGTGACCCAGCAGATGTCGGGCTGTGTGAAATCTGCGTCATCAACACCCAGTGGTCCCTACACTTGCTGACCAGGCTGCAGGTATTCACCCACCCACCTGCCGGGCTCGTGCAGACCCACTCAGGTGCAGAGCCCCAGCAGGTGCCGGCTGAACAGAGGAAGGAGAGGCAGGAGCTGAGAAGCACTAGCAAGGCTCTGTTAGATGCTCGGTTTGAGAGCATCTGCCTCACCTTCCACAAACTCCTTACTTCTTACCTCACCCCATGTGCTTCTCTGACCTGTACATGGCCTTGCTCAGTGGCCTTCTCTATGCATGTAGACTTCACCCTCTATCTTCACTGCCCGCCCCTGCGGTACCAGGCGCCTCGCAATGGCCAAAGCCTGCACCAGCTTCATGAAGATGCCCTTCACTGATGGCAATGGGGGAGCGGGAAGAATAACTACCCTAGGTTTACAAAGTGTAAACTAACGAATGGAAACAAAATGTCACTCAGTCATCCTAACTGGCTAGTGGTTTAAGATGACTCCAACCCAGCTCTCTTGCGTAGTGTTGTGAGAAAAGTGTCTCTACCATGTCCTGAAAGCCCGGTCTTCCCCACAACAACTTTCTTGCTCTCTTCTTGCTATCAAAGCAGCTGCAATAAGCCTCTTTCCATCAGACTTTCCCGGAGTGAGCCATGTGAGTCCACCCACTGGGATCCCTAAGTTCCAGGGTACATTGTTCAAATTCTGCCAAGAAATCTGGAAACTTCTGCTCTGGTTCCATGGCCTGCAGCTTAACAACTATCCAGCCAGGAAGCTCATCAAGAACTAAGTTCTCCTTTGGCAAAAAAAAAAAAAAAAAAAAAAAAAAAAACCTCTTGTTTCACTTAAGATTTTCTTGGAGCTCTCTGGGCTTGAGATGAGGGTGGGGCCTGGGAGCTATAGAAGGTGAGGTGGTGGGTGTTGGAAAGCAGGCCCATCCTCTCTCCAAGGAATGAAAGGGGCAATGGCACAGCCCTTCCTAATGAAAAGTAGGCGATTCTCTTGCTCCTGTGTACCCCAAATCCTCCAGATATGAATTGGGGAACATTTATTGCATGTCCTGAAGATTTTCCAGAACTTTTCTTAGGCATATGAAATTACTGCTCCTATGGGTGTTAGAATTCAGAAAATATTCACATTTAAACTAAAACTCTCAAAATCCAACAAATATATTTTGTGCTAATTTAATAAATACTTATTGGGTGCCTTGTTTATGGCAGTCACTGTTTTTGGCATAGAATGTGTTTAGGATACAGTCTTCAGTGTCCACTAGTTACCCCTAGGGAATGGGTGGTCATTTCTTTTTTTACCTTTTTCTCTCATACAGTTCTATACTGTGAGAATTTTTTAAACAAAATTCATTTTTTTAAGTTTATAAATTATTTTCAAAATGATAGGAAACCCTTCTGTATTCTTCTCTAAATACATGTTTATAATTTATTTACCCAATATAAAATTCAGTTACTGTATTCTGAAAATTCAGGATGCCAGTCATCTTTCCCTTTAGGTTTATGATATTCTGTGAGCATTGCTTACAAGCTTGAGAGATAAGTTAAAAAAAAAAATCACTGCTGTCCTAGTGATTTGCTCTATTTAGTAAGTGTAAATGCCCCTTTGTAAAGCAGTGATTAAACTTGAGAACTTAAAAGGTCAGATGTAGATTTATGCAAGATAAAACCACGTCTTACTTGCCAGCTCCTTTAAAAATGACATTTCTACCTACCTTGTCCTTCTTTGTGTCCCTAAAAAGATCTCTTTGGGATTTATAATAACCAATTAGAAACGTATCTAATCAGATCTCCTGAGAGTCTCACTCATCCAGAGCAATTAAATGTTCACTACATTCCCTGAAATAATTAATAAATAATTACTTAAATTTTGATAGTTGCAGGAAGTGGAAAAGAGAGTTCACATCAAATACTACATTGATGTGCTCAACCAAATACTTATGCATTTGTTATTTGTTGCTGTGTAACAAATTACTCCAAAACCCTATTAACTTAAATAACTACTTTTATTTTCTTGTAGTTTTTATGAGTCAGGTATCTGGATATGGCTTACTGCAGTGCCTTTGTTTTATGATCTCTCATAAGTTTAGAATAAAGATGTTGACTGAGATAGAGTAATCTCAATGCTCAACCAGGGAAGTGTGTTGGGCTGTGCTTGCACTGCTGTAAAGAAATACCTGAGACTGGGTAATTTATTTAACAAAAGAGGTTGAATTAGCTTATGGTTCTGCAGGCTGCACAGGAAATATGGCGCTGGCATCTGCTGAGCTTCTAGTGAAGCCTCGGGAGCTTTCAGTCATGACAGAAGGTGAAGTGGGAACAGGCAGGTCACATGGCAAAAGGAGGAGCAAGAGAGTAGTGGGCAGGTGCCACATACTTTTAAATAACCAGATTTTGAGAGAATTTACTATTGCAAAGACAGCCCCAAGCCATGGAGGGTTCTACCCCCGTAACTCAAACACCTTACACCAGACTCCACCCCCAGCATTGGGGATTACAATTCTACATGAGATATGGGCAGAGACAAATACTCAAACTATATCAGGAAGGATCTGCTTCCAAGCTTAGTCATGTGGTTGCTGGTAGGTTCTCACCACTGTCCAGATAAATCATTTCTGTGCCATGTAGGTCTCTTCATAGGCCTGTTTACAGCATGCAACTGGATTCCCTAAGTCCAAGAGAAAAGAGAGAGAGGTCCCTCAAAATGAAAGCTACAGTCTTTCCATAACCTAGTCTTGGAATTGATGTCCCATCACTTTATTGTAGTCTGTTAGAAGTGAGTCACTAAATGAGCCCACCTTAAAGGGGAGGAGATTACACAAATGTGTCAATACTAGGAGTCGGAGATCACTTGAGAACATTCTATAGGTCTGCCTATAACCTTTTTAACCTTTCTATTCTCTTCTCCTACCATCCCCACTCTCCCAAGATTCCTACTCTTAGCCAATAACAGTATACCTCTCCTTCTTTTCTTCTTCCACCAGACTATAATTCCTTCTCCTTCCCATTGTAGCATTTCTCCTCAGTTTGAACACCCCTGTTTAAAGAAAGAAAAACCCATTAGTTAAGCAGAATGTAGACACTCCATTGTTTTTTTCGATACGTATCTTAAAGGATCTCAGTAGTATCAATAGAACTATGTAAACTTACTATAATGTTGTACTTAGAATTAATTATTTTATATAATGATATTGCAATTAGGTTTCATCATTATAACATACTTTTGATAGTTTCAATAATCAAATGCATTAGGAAAGAAGCTGTGTTCAATGAAGTCTATATTATTATATTTATAACAAGACTTCTCTTAATGAATTGTGATTCTCAAAAGTTTTGTTTTTTTTTAAAGACAAATTTTATTCAAAATGTGTTTGTTTCCAAAGTCTTATCTTAATATTTGAGTGCTCAGTACAAGTTCAATTACAGAGAAGAGGAAAACAAATCTTTTGACATTTTGGCCAAGAACAGTGTTGGTTATTAAACTCAATCTTACCTTGGAAAAAGCTGCCTTCTCAGAAAAAGTTTTGTTATCTTTTCCTTGTCTGCAGAATCACTGTCGAATAATGCTATATAGCCTGAGTGCTCAGTGAACAAATGATGCCTTTGAAGAGGTTTCATGGCTTAGTGGCTTTTTCTTTTCACTCTTGATACTGTGATTTTTGCTGTTGTTGTTTTTGGTACTAAGTTAAATTTAAACCCTTTCTGAGTTATCCAAAAATTCCAAAGGGAATAAACTTTATGTAATATCTTTGACGCAAGCTTTTAACTATTTTCAACTTTTCTCTCTAAGGTTTGGAGACAGATTCTTCCTGATCTCTGTAAGAAGAGAAATAATCTAATCAGTCCTCTAACCATCTACAACTTGACTTGATCGTTCTAGGATTGTCTTGTCCAGGAAGATGAAATTTCAAATAACTTTCATTCGTTGTTTAAGATCTTTATGAAAGTCGATTTTTCTGAGCATTAGACTACTCAGTCAGCCTTCATGAAAGGACTCAGGACCATAGCTAGCTCAACCAGACTCATCAAATGACTATTTACTTTTCAAGACAGGGAACGCTGGCCTTACTCTGTCCACAATCCTATATTATTATGTCATGTTTTTTTTTTTCCGCCAGTACAAACAGGCTTTCACGATGAATGAACTACATTAAGCCAGACACCCAAAATCTCATATTTTGTCTTTGTTCTCTCCCTATCTCCAGACACTATTAAGACTCTATCGATGAAATAATATTCTTTAATTTGGTAAGCAATAACCTTTTACTTTTTCTTCCTTTATCAAAAATATAAGAATATACTCAATTTGCATTATTTACAAATGATGAGAGAACCATGTCAAGGAAAAGTAAGAAAAATGCCTCAAAAAAAGTACAGCAGTAATATTTATAAAGTTCAGCAGTAATATTTAATATTACCTGAGATGAAATATGAGACAATTTGGAAGTCAGGCAAGCAGAGAGTTGGAGGACTGAGAGCCAAAGCTATGTTGTGTGTGTGTTCTCCTTTCATCAGCTATGTAGCAAGAAAGTAACATAGACTTGTAGAGTTGATTTAAAGAGAGTGGCCAGACACGGTGGCTCACACCTGTAATCTTAGCACTTTGGGAGGGCGAGACAGGTGGATCATGAGGTCAGGAGTTCGGGACCCTGGCCAACATGGTGAAACCCTGTCTCTACTAAAAATACAAAAATTAGCTGGGTGCGGTGGTGGGCACCTGTAATCCCAGCTACTCAGGAGGTCGAGGCAGGAGAATCGCTTGAACCCAGGAGGCAGAGGTTGCAGTGAGCAGAGGTCATGCCACTGCACTGCAGCCTGGGTGACAGAGCAAGACTCCATCTTAAAAAAAAAAAAAAAAAAAAAAAAAAAACTTCTGCACACATGCAAATTCCATGGTCTACAACTAGGGTGTTTGCTTTGCATTGAATGTGACCCTGAATGATAATAACTTCAGGAAATCTCACCAAAATGTTTGCTATCAGAAAGTTAAAAGCATGAAATGTACCATATTGGCCATATTTGTGTTTATAAAAATCAGTGTGGATACAATATACTGTCCCTTTAAGCATGGCTATTGAGTACAAAATCCCTTTCCAGATATAGATATGCATTTTCATTGCTGCAGCATCTCTAACAACTCTGATGATCAATTATCTGTCTTCTTCAATTAGAAAAGAAAGATATCACCCCTGTCCTGTTTGCTAAAGTTGTCCTTGAACACCAAGCTACTGATCTTCAGAGGTGGTCTTACCATCATTGGATACTTGCCACCTTAGTAACCAACACCCTATCCATTCAGCATTGTGGCACGTGTTTAAACCCAGTGAACTTCATTTATGTTCAAAATAGAAGAGCATTCGAAGTTCTTTTTATAAAATTCTTGGCCTTCCTTGACAAGAAAACAAAGCAATGATAGACTGAATCTCAGGTAACATGAAGTGAGGCTTCAGGAAGCAAGATAAGCAGCAATTGAGTGGTCTCCTCTTAACATTACAGTAAGAAGTAAAAAGAAGTACTTTTAATATTCTTCCCTTTCATTTTTCTTGTTTCTTGAGGCAGAGTCTTGCTCTGTCGCCCAGGCTGGAGTGTAGTGGTGCCATCTCGGCTCACTGCAAGCTCCGCTTCCTGGGTTCCCGCCATTCTCCTGCCTCAGCCTCCTGAGTAGCTGGGACTACAGGTGCCCACCATCACTCCTGGCTAATTTTTTGTATTTTTAGTAGAGATGGGGTTTCACTGTATTAGCTAGGATGGTCTCCATCTCCTGACCTCATGATCTGCCTGCCTCGGCCTCCCAAAGTGCTGGGATTACAGGCGTGAGTCATCACGCCCAGCCCTATTCTTCCCTTTCTTTTTGTATTATTTTATTTTAATAGAAGACATACAAATAAGGTTATCTACTATTATTTGGTACTATAATATTTAAAGTCCGACTGTGCCATCAATTTGCCATTTTATGAAGTTAAGGAAGTTAAAACATATAACTTGGCAAGTGGGCTGCCAGCAGTCTAGCAACTACCTTTACATCAGCAGTATGAATGTATATGAATCTTTGTTATAGAATTATGGTAATATTATCTTTCTGTTTACCATTTTCATTTGGAATAACATAGATTTTTACCTTTGGATGCCAGTTCAGTTCCTAGAGGTGTCAAAACTATTTTCAATTCACGCATCCATACCAAATGCAATTTCCACATTAAAATACCCATACCTTCATCTATCATAACATTTAGAGAGATTAAATAAGTCAAAAGAATGCATGTGCATTTTTAAAAGTTGATTTTTAATCTGAAAAAGACTTACGTATTCTTATTTTAAACTAATTGGTTTTTATTTAATTTGTGCATAGTATACACTGACATTTTTAAAATGTCATAATAATGCAAAAACTATCCTTAATCCCAATTCCTTTTATGGTACACATAGATATTTCCCATTAGTCTTTTTTGGATATATTTTAGAGAATTGCTAAAATACCCACTTCTAAATGAAAATCCTAATGATGTTATTTTCTTGTCAAAGCCGTATCAGTGATCAATTTTCTATTGCTGCATAACAGATCACCCCAAAAATTAGTAGTTAAAAACAATGTATTTGCGCATAGGCTCTTCATTTCAGTCTGGGCTCACGTGTGTGATTCTTTAGCAGAAGTCTCCTGGGTTACCTATATAGCTTCAGTCAGGAGACAGAAAAGCTGATAGCTGCTAGTCCTGAATGACCTCATTCATATGTTGAGAGAATCAGCAGGAATAAGTGAAAATAGCTGGAATGACTCTTCACGTGAAGAAGGCAGCATCCTAGAAGGAAAAAGCAAAAACTGCAAGGTTTTTGGTTTTGCTCAGAAGTCATGTGACCTCTTTCTAGGGAACCTGGGTCCAGATAGATGGATTCCTCATTAGACACAGGAGGTATCAGTCAGCTCTACCTGGCAAACAGCTGAGAATTGTGGGTGTACCTAAATTTTATTTATTTTTTTTTATTTTGGGGGAATACCAAATTTATTTGAAGGAATGGTACAAATCAAAGAACTTAAGTGGATGTTTTGATACACTATATCTTTGCTTTTGTTTAATTGTATCGATCATTCAAAATCATCTCAGATTCAAGGGGTAGTAAAACATATTCTGTATTTTGATGGAGATTTTCACAATTTGTGGCAGTTTTAAACCCATTACAGTTAGTGTCAACAATATTATATGTAAAATAAGATTAGAACTTCAGTTGAATATTAATAAAAGTGTGTTTTTAAAACTATTTCTTCTAAAAGGAAGAAGCTAACTTCAATATTATAATTTTATTGCTGGTAAAATATTCAACCCAAATGATAATTATTCATATTTTAATTTGCCTGCAGAATGTCTGATCAGGTGTTAAATACATAGATGTCAGAATAAATATTCAGGATTTCTATTAAAAATTTAAGTAGAACACAACAGGTTTTTATCTTTAACTTTTATAGGGGTACAAATTTGGGTTTGTTACATAGGCAAACGTGTGTCATGGGGTTTGTTGTAAAGATTGTTTTATTACCCAGGTATTAAGCCTAGTACCCATTAGTTATTTTTCCTGATCCTCTTTTTTACAAAGTGTTTAAATAGAGTAAAAAATGATTATTGGCATAGATAACTTATTTTAGAATTTATGATAGTGACAGTGAAGCTGAAATCTGAAAAAGTGACACATGAGTATCTCCTTGAATAAGAAATATAATGCAAGAAGTTCAGGTAGGCCAAAGTTCTAAGGTTAAATGCTTGGACTAAAGGAAGTGGATGGAAGTGGAACAGAAAAAAGCAGTGCCTAGCATATGCCTACTCTTCTAAGAAACATGGTTACACTTCTGTGTCAGCAAGCACCTAGGTGCAAATTGGATTATTTTCTCTCAGATAAAGTAAACCCTTTCAGTATGTTATCTCTAGAAGCTGTATCAAGTGATCCCAAGTTTTAAATTTCCTCCGACTCACCTTCCCTCAAAATAGAGTTCAATCTTAAGGTTAAATTCACTTTATTCTCTAGTATAAACCAACCTTCCTTTTTTCCTCTTATCTTATTTACTTATTGATTAATTAATTAATTTTATTTGCTTGTCTGCATTTCATTTTAGAAAGGAAATCCTAAAGCTTCAGTGGTCCAAATAAAGTTAATAAACCCTCTGTTTGCCTGGAAATCTTCAGAACATTTCAAACGTCTTTTTGTTACTACTAAGAAGACACAAATGGTTATATAATCTGAGCCAAAGTAAAAGTGAGAAAATTGTTAGTAATCTTCTGTAATTCCTCCAGTAGTCCATGCCTAAGCATTATACTGAGGACTATTCATTATGAAAAAAATCAAATTCTGTATTTCCCGCCCCCCGCCCCGCTTGAGTTTCAGAGTTGCTGGATTTATTCTCAGATTTTCAGTGGAAGCACTTTAGTGATTTCTGCTTTCTTTGCTGCTGTGACCAGATGGAAGCGCTACTTTCTTTTCCAGAAAGTCTATGAACAGGCAGAGTAAAGGTGACAGCTCACATGGAGTAGTGCCAGATGCTCTTGTTTATTCCAGAGAGTTAGGGGATATTTATTGGCATAAGTTCAATGGCTTTTTGGAGGATTTTCAAAAGCATCTCATTTTGGGGGGTGGAAAATCTGCTTCTGTGTGCAGCCCAATAAGGGAAACATAGTTTGCCTACTAGACTTGGCTTCGTTTTCTTGGCTTACATTCTTCCCTCAAAAGACAAGAAGGTTTTTTTCTTTTATTATTATTATTCCAAGAGTATTCATTTCATGGGAATTCAACATTATTGTCTACATGCTCTCCTTAAGAACATAGGAAATTGGTACCCAAAGCTGTAAATTTGCCATATTTTAATTTTCCCCCTTAGTTTCTAAAACTAAGTCATAATTATGTTGAATGAAAGTAAATGTTACCAAAAATACTGACTGCATGATCATAAATGCCAAGCCTGTTTATTTTACCATAAACTCAAGCTGTGCTAAGATCGGGAAGCATATCTATTCCAGCTTGTTGAATCAGCAAGTGTGTTATACTACCATGGAATAAAGCAGTATTGTTAGTTCTTAAGAGCATGGGCTCTGGGTTCCAGGTTCTCAAGCTTATAAGTAATATCACCCTGGCAAAGTTATTTAACTTCTCTGTGCCTCAATTTTCTCCTGTGTGAGATCATCATTGTAATGGTACCCATCTTATAGGACCATTGGGAAGGCCAAGTGAAGTTTTTCATCAAACGTATTTAGAAAAGTGCATGACACATAAGTACTCAATAAATGTTAGTTACTATTGTGCCCACTATCATTATTACTTTCCAATCACTTTATTTTCATCCATTACATTATGAAATGTATATTCTTCTTTCTTGGGCAAGGCTGGTGTTAGGGAAAAATGTGTCAAAATATTCTATTAGAGATGACAAGAAACTGAAAAGATTATCCAAACTCAGCTTTCACAAATAAGCCACAGACAAAATAAATAGAGTTTGTTTGTTTGGGAGCTTTCCCAGGAAACTGACACTAATGTTTCCTTTTTGTCGTTTTTTAATTGTTAACTTTTAATCACCCTTATAAGCAATAAAACTCACATCTAATTTTATACATATATAGTTTTTCTCATGGCACTATTCACTAATAAGTATCTTTCTACAAAGTTAAAAATTATTTTTTAAAAATGAGAAGACATTTTGTCCATATTTATGTATTGCATTAAATTATAAATTTATTTCCTCATACAAGTATCCCTTCACTTTGGAGTAAAACAGCTTGAGACATACACACATAGCTATATATAAAATAAGACACTTCATCAGATAAACTATTTTTAAAATATCTCTGTCTCTTAATTCCCAAAGTGTGGGTTTCAAATCCCAGATGACAGTAGAACAAGATCAATGTAATATTTTAAAAGCTAAAATTTAGTTAACTATAGAGCTATTGGTGATATTGGAATTTGCCTAAGTTGGGGTACTTTGTCAAAATGAATCAGATTTTGAATATTTAGAATACTTGTATTACATGAAGGGAACCAATTGATTCGTAAATGGTAAAACGCAGTTGTTAAAAATGTAGTACACTTGGCTGCAAATTGCAATCTGAAAGTATGTGATGCAATCAATTGCTTATATGTAAATCACATTTTTTACTCTCATTAACTGTTTTGGGACAATAATAAATACATCTTGGAAGAATAAACTCAGCATTTGGAGAGAATCTTCAGATCTCAGACGTAGTGACTGCAATTATTGATGGTTCCCCTTCTGCATAACTGAATGCGTAAGTCACACCCACATTTGTTCCCAGCTCTGGCCATATGGCAATTCTTCCTGAATGATTTGGCTTCTCCCTTGTCTTTCTCTATCATTACATTATTATGGCTTGATTCCCTTCAACTCTTGCCAGCTGGGAAACAAAAAGTATTATTTTTGCCTCACTTATTATTGATGCCTTTTTGAATATCCACAGTCACCTTAAATATGAACTTCATACTGTTTATATTTACAATTTAAATAATTCAGTTTGAAGAATCTGTCCTATTACATGAATTTAAGAATCCACATTTCTCTAATACATTCAACTTATCAAATGTTTTTAAGGTGGAGGCTGGGGAGTGGAGATTTAAATTCCTTGGGGTACAAATAATTGTGTGTGTGTGTGTGTGTATATATATAAATATAAATACATATATAAATATATATATTATATATATATATAACCTAGAAAACTGTCAATGTCTACTTTAAAGGGCAGTCTTCTGACTAGAAATCACATTTGGGTTGGCTCTTCATTGCCAAAATAATATTCCTATTATGGATGTTTGTGACTCAGTTTCTTTTTACAGCCACATGTAGAAATATATGCCAATAGATTAGGCAAATTGAATATTATAACCTACTTCAGGAAAGGTAATACATACATTTTGCATTTTGTAAATATGAAAGTTTTTTGTTTTTTGTTTTTTCTGAAAATTTTAACCTGAACCCAGGAGCAGGAGACTGATGGCTCCCATTGTGAGAGTAAAAAGTCTCTGCTTGTTCATCACAACCAAACCAGCCTTAAACAAACACATTCACATCAGAGAGAACCTTGTGAATACTTTGGGGGAAGGACTTGGAGTGATTCACAGTTTACTGCACTTGGGTCACCTGGATATTACTGATATTTTATCACACAAGGCGGCAGTTGTTCGAGTCTTATCCTCCCACAATTATGTATGAATTCATTTTAAGTTCCCAAATGTGTTCTTTGAAAATAACACCTATTTAAAATAATGACAGGCTCAGGTTTTTAAATTTTGTTTGGGGAATAAGGAAGAGAATGATATAGATTTAGGAAAAAGGAATGCATAAGAAACTATCTTGATTGTCATAAAATATAAATTATGTCATAATTTATTTATCCAAGGGTTCAAAAAAGGAATATTTTTTCTTGGTAATTGAGCCTATACTTATAGAGGTATTTATTTAATAGCTGATTTAGTGTAATATTTGTAATATTCTGCCAAAGCCACAGGAAGTCTTTGAATATTCTAATCTATTTCTAAATAGTCTGCAATCAAGAAATGCTTATGGGATAAAACATTGTACTCTTGAAGGATATGTTGAATAAATGTTCTGTGGTAAACCATGGCTTGTCAATAAGGATGTGCACAAAAATAGGTAATCACTATCCTAGATTTTTCAATTATCAAAGCATCTTAACCACTTGAAATAGAAATAAAATGAAAGGACCTACATTTCTACGGTTATCTCATCTAGTAAATGCATGTTTTGTTGTCTAGATTGTAACTTCATGCAAATTGTCAATCTCATCTAAATTTTCACATAATCTGACAGATTGGTAACAATGATAAAGCTCATTATGTAAGTACATATAGCCTTAGCTAGTTGGGCTGATTTTGAGTATATGATATTTTTATTTTTTCATTTTGAGAATTCAAAACACTTTCTTATATACGAAATGTAACTATAATACTTTAATTTTATAATGTTTTTATAATTGAAGGCTAAGTGTGGCTTCTATTTAAAGTATGACTTCCTAAATTCTGACATTTTGTTTCCCTTAATTAGGTAACATACAAAACTAGTTATTAGATTTAATCTATAAATAGAATACTGGGCCATAACTGTCTATATATCTCTTTTTCTTCATCTTTAAAATTAAAATTATGATAGCTAACTTGCAATCTGTTTTAAAGATTAAATGCAATGTGTTATATCTGTTTATATAAAGTACATACCAGAATGCCTAGTGCATGAAGGTGGTTGTTATAGTTGTCACCACTGATAAAGATCATAGAAAATATTTTTTAAAACCTGATTAATATTTATTTTGTATTAATCAGAGATGCAGGAAACAAATGGTCCAAATGGTCTTTAAGTATGTTTCTTTTTTCTTGTTAGAATCCTTTTGTTTGAAAAAAGAAAAATTCCACTCAAATGCCTTAAAGAGCCTTCATTATTTCATCAAGCTGATACATTCAATGGAAGTACTGGCTTTAGGCATGACTTATTGCAGGAGCTTCAACATTGTCCCTCAACCCTATTATCTCTTATATCTCTTGACTCTGCTCTCTTCCATGTTGTCTTCATTCTCATTTCCCATACACTAATGAGGCAGCTGCCAACAACACTAGATCGATCTCTTTGTCAGGTTCAAATGATATGAAAAAGAAGGGATACTTCTCTATGTATGTTGCATTGGCCACGATTGTACCATTTGTTCAACCTTCAATCATTTATAATGTCTAGAGGAATGTGATACTCAACTGGCCAGGTATGTTTGCAACCCTAGGGACCCAAGGAAAATTGAATGATAGTAAAGCAAGAATGGGTCTTTAGATAAATGTTGTGGTAAGCTTACTCAAAGGAAAAATACATAGATTCAGACCATGTATACAACATGCTGAAAAAATTAGAATGTATTCAAAGAATGCTGCTGACTATTTTTTTCTATTTTGCCAGGTGTCTTTTCTTTTTACCTTTTTAGATATGGGTATATCCCATATCTATATTTGTTCTCCTGTGTGCACACTTCTCTCTCTCTCTATCAGTGGCACTTTTCAGTCTGTCATCTAAGTAGACTCATAAATGTATTTTGAGCTCCATTTTTAGTATCAGTTAGCTTTTATTGTACAACATACCCCTCTTAATGATTCTGAAGGCTGGCAACTTTGGCTGGACTCAGCTAATAAGATCCTCTGGTCTTGCCTAAGGTCAATCATCTCAGTCAACTTCTACTCTGGTTAAGTTGAAGTACTTTACAGTACGGAACACATAAAAGGAGTCACAAATTATTATGGTTGCCACTGATAATATTTTTTTCCAAATGAGAAAAGGAGTTTCTCTTTCTTTGTCTAAGTACAACTCTCTTTATAAAAGCAAAAGCTTTATATATTTTTTCTGTAGCATCACTATAAATACATAACACCAGCTTCATTACTATAAATATCCTAATAAACTGTGTAATCTAGGGCTACATTGGAATATCATTAACAATATCTTATATTTACTTGCTAGGACTGTTGCTGCTGCCTATGCTACTGCTAGTTAAAAACTACATGTTAATCATATCAATATTTTTCAACTATGTGTTGTGTCCTCTGGAAAACACTCGGAACATCTAATACTGCCCAGATGACCAATGTTTTAGATGTTTAAACGTCTGCTTGTAAAAAGACTTCTTTCAGAATATATTTGATTTCGTTCCCCATTCCCAACCATTCTTGGCTATATTTGATCTCAACTTTAACAGTGAACATTATATTTGTGCTATGATTTGAGTGTTTGTCTTTTTCAAAACTCATGTTGAAACTTAATCCTCTATGAGACAGTGTTGAGAGGTAGAACCCTTATGAGGTGATTAAACCATGGGGGTTCTGCCTTCATGGGTTAATACATTCATGGATTAATGAATTAATAGATTAATAGATTAGTGAGTTAGCAGGGAGTGGGACTGGTGGCTTCATAAGAAGAGGAACAGAGACCTGAGTTAGTACACTCAGCCCCCTCTCCATAAGATAACCTGAGCTCTTTTGGGACTCTGTAGAGAGTCCATGCCATCAGATGACACTCCTCAATCTTAGATTTTCTGTCCTCCAGAATGTAAGAAATAATATTTTTTTCTTTCTATGTTACCCAGTTTCAAGTATTCTGTTATAAGCAACAGAAAATGAATACACACACACACACACACACACACACACACACAGAAAGAGAGAGGGAAATGGAGAGAGAGATAGAGGTATGATGAGACAATATTGCTAACTCAAAGACTGAAATAATTGGGGAGGAGTTCCAATTCTGGGTTTATTTTTTGCTCTTACAAGAAAGATTCTGGTTAGTTAATGTATAGGCTAAATGTGAAAGACTAAGTTATCATGTGAATTAAAATCATGCATTATAATCAAATATTTTACCATGGAATTATTCCTTACCACCATCTTCTCTTCCTGTGAAAAAAAGCAAAAATTAAAATGTTTCTAAAACATGAAAATTATAGCCACAAACTATATGTGTATTAAGGAATGTAGCAAAGTCATTGAATAAAAAATGATACTGCTATATAGACAGTGTCATACTCTTCTTTCTGGTGTCTGTGTAAAGATTTCTATCATATTCTTTGATACATTTTCTATCTGTAGTCTTGGTTATTAGCTGTAAATGGAGCCATGTCCACCAGTCTAAAGGCATGCATTTATGTTCTTTCCATTGTTGTGGGTGTCACTTGGGTCTCTAAAATTTGAAGTTGTTCTCTGGTATTATCTTGAATCCTGTTCTAATATGTGACCAAAATAATTGTCCCAAAATTATGATTCAGGAAAAAATTCATCAATTATGATTGAGGAACTGTTAGAAATCTAGAGGTGAGTTGTAAATGAATGTTAATTATAGAAAGTATAGTTGGAATATGTCTACCTTATCTTTGTAGCCCTTCATAACTTTATAATTACTAGCATAAGTAAATAGTACTCTTCATTGAATGAATGAATGAGTCAATGGACTAATTGATTAACATTGACCAGCCATATTATTTTCTAGAAAATTTAAGTTTATGACAAACTACCTCCCCACCATATACTAATCATATAATGTCCGAGGAAGCAGATTTCCACTTTAAAGATTCAGAAAATAGACAGTTAATTTTAACCATGCAAAGGATATTTGAAGAACATCAAGAAGGCCAGTATAGTTGGGATAAAAGGGAGTTAGAGAGGTAAGGAGCATCTAGATTAAGTGCCTTTCAGGGTATGAAAATGTCTAATGAGTTATTGGAGGTATTGAGAAAAGGAGTGACATAATCTGATCCATGTCATTTTATGACTTTTCAAAGAATATTCTGGCTGTGAGGAGAAAATGAAAGGGGAGGGGAGCAACATTTGAATAGAGGGATAAGTTGTCAGTGGGGGCCAAGTATTGTCCAGGAAAGAGATGCTAATGGCTTAAAATAGGGCAGAAGCAGTGGAGGTGGTTTAAAGGAGTCAAGTCAGTAATTTTTTCAAAAAAGAGAATAAACTAGTCTTGACCAACAGATTCAATGTTGATTGTGCAAGAAAGAGATGAGTCAAGGATGATCAACTAGGATCTTTTTAAAGAAATGGAGAAGACTGGAGAGGATCACGTTTGAAGAACTTGATCATATATATAACTCAACAGTTATATTTTGAACCCACTAAATTTGAGAGCCCTATGATAAATAAGATTGGGGCTCTAAGTTTGGGCTATTTCTTCCTAGCTGAGTAAGCAACCTGACATTTTTGTATCTCATTTATATCCTCTACTAAATAGAATTATAATAATAAGATCTACCTCCTAAGGTTCTCATGAGGATTAAATTAGTTAATCCATATAAAAATCTTAGAATAGTTTCCAGCACATTGTAAGCATTTATTGTTATCATTCTAGTAGAAATGTAGCTTGTTATGTGAGTGTGGAACTCATTGATAAGCCAGAATTAAAGCTATAGATAGGATGTAAAGCCATGAGGCAGATAAGCCCGTATGTGAGCACATATAGGGCAAAGAAAAACACCAGAAACAGAGCCCTGGGATAATTCTTCCAGGTCGGGAAGAGGAAAAAGAGTTAGCAAAGGAGACTCAGAAAGATTGGCCAGGGCAGTTAGAGGAGAACCAGGAGTGTGTGATGTTCTACAAGCCAAGGAAAAGTGTTTTTATAATGAAGGAATAATCATGTCTGTCGGATGGAAATTAATAAATGAACATTGGATTGACTAAAAAGGAAGTTGTTGGCAACCTTGTCCCCAGCCTTTAGTACAGTTGTTAAAATAGAAACATGAATATACTGACTTAATGTGAAAATGACTGAAAAAATGAGTTAGAATAAATTCTTTTTTAGAAGTTTTGCTTTTTGTGGAGCAGATAAGTGTGATAGGATGCTGGAGGTGAATGGAGATTGAGGGTGAATTATGATTCAGATGGGAGACATTTCAGCATGTTTGCAGGTTGATGGGAATAATCTTACCATAGACATTAAGGGAATTCTCTTAGTCTCATTTGTACCGCAAAAAATTTGAAATGGAATGAAGGTGCATTCGGATAAAGCGAAAATTATCTACCTGCCTCCAAACAGAGAAGCAGCAATTTCCCCCATAGAGAGTAAAAATAAGATTTTGATTATACTACTTTCCATAGTCTATTTGTGTAAACATAAAAAAGACCCCTTTTATTTTAACATAGAGAATATGGGACGGATACTCTGAGGAGAAGTTTTGTGGTATTACTAAATTGTTTTTTGTCTTTTACAAAAGAGACATATTTATCTTTTATTACTAAATTAAAAATAATTTTATTCTCAATTGGGATAAAATAATGTCATGAAGCATATGGGATATCTACATATCATATTACTAATATTGTTCCTAAGCTCCAAACAGTTAAATTTTTAATGTATTATGATAGCAGTAAGTTGGTCCATTTATTTCAGGTTCCCCATTCAGTTCCTTCAGTCAAGCTAGGTCCAATCTTTCACTGAATATTTATGCATCTTGCTTCCTCTAGACTGAGTTCTCTTTATAGAAGTGATAACTTTCCAGGATCCTTGCATCCTAAGAATGTATGACTTTACTATCTCTCCAATATCCTTTCCATTTTACATAAAATTAGGTCAAATAAAATTTTTAATGCTTTCCTGACAACTAACTTTTTTCAAACGTGTTTCCGGGCTGGGCGTGGTGGCTCATTCCGGTAATCCCAGTACTTTAGGAGGCCAAGGCTGGTGGATCACAAGGTCAGGAGATCGAGACCATCCTGGCTAACATGGTGAAACCCCATCTCTACTAAAAATACAAAAAATTAGCCAGGTGTGGTGACAGGTGCCTGTAGTCCCAGCTACTTGGGAGGCTGAGGCAGTAGGATGGCATGAACCGGGGAGGCGGAGCTTGCAGTGAGCTGAGACGGCACCACTGCACTCCAGTCTGGGCGACGGAGTGAGACTCCGTCTCAAAAAAAAAAAAAAAAAAAAGAGAAGTGTTTCCTAAGTTAGTATTAGTCTGTTCTGAGCATTTGTCTTTGCTCCATATTTTCTAATCATTTGCATTTGCAGTAATAAATTTGAGCATTTAATATATGTTAATGGGCTCTTTCTAAGAGCTATATGTTGCTTTCTTATAGATAGATAAATGATTGACTCAAATATTGCCAGAGTGGAGACTCCCCATGTTAAGTTGGTGTTGCTGGTTTATAGGCACAAACTATCTAGAGGGTCCCCATCGTCTAAATTTTTGGACAGAATGCTGTCTTGGGAAGTAGCTTTTTATTACAAGGAGAATTAAGTTAAGATTAAGGATGGCTGTGACCATTATTACCACTGGTAAAAAAAAATCCTCAAGAATAATTACTACTCTCAAAGAGTGGCACCCTTCCCATCATTGTGACCACATTCACTCATGTGTTCAGTATTTATTGACCACCTACTGTATTAACACCATGTGGGATGCTCAATAAAAAAAAACTGAAAATTGGAAAACAGTCATGGCTACCAGATAATTGTCTAATGAAAAATAAACACAATGTGCATCTTCGCAGCACTGGTTGATAAGTCCTGTAATAATGATGTAAAGTGTTCAATGGGAACAAAAAAGGATGGAGCTTTACATTATAATAGTTATAATGAGTAATCAGGAAAGCAAGCCTTCTTAAGAAAGTTACTATTTTCTCAATTTTGAGGAATTAGATGTTAGTTAAAAAACAAAATAAATCAGAAAGTGAAATCCCTCTATGAATAATTTTATATTAGATTTAATACACACAAATATGTGTGTATGTGCACATGTGCATGTGGGAGTGTTTGGTGCTTGTGTGTGTATATGTATGTGTGCCTGGGTGTGTGTTTAGTGTGAGGAGAGGCAAGCATGCTGGAGAGGAGGGGAGTGAAAGAAGTAGGAGAGGAGTTTTAGAAGGGGACTTATGTATTGAGCTAAACTATGTGCATTCCATCCTGAATATTATGGGGAAGGTACCTAAGAATTTTAAAGAGGGTCTGTAGAATCATATTTGCATCTCTGAATGTAGCAGTGGAGGCTACTTTGAAGAAGGTTAGGCATGCATCAGGCACACTGTGGGCCTACAGTATTGTCAGACGTGCAAGGGTGAGGGCCTACATTAAGGCAGTTAAAGGGAACCAGGCATTGTCTATAACACATGCAATTTTTAAATGAATCTTTGTCCTTAGGAGTATAAAAACAAATTGCCTTCTTAATAATAATAATAATAACAATAATAATAATAATAATAAAAAGAGGTCTTCCCTCTCTTCTTTTATAAACTTTATATTTTTTTGTTGTTGACGTTGTAACTAGTAGGAAGAACAACATAAAATTACTATTTTACAGTTCTGGATGTCAGAAGTCTGAAATGGACATTCCGGGGTAAAACCAAGGTGTCCACAGAGCTGTGTTCCTTCTGGAACTGCTAAGGGACACTCTGTTTCCTTGCCTTTTCCAATTTCTAGAGGCTGACTGTATTCCTTGGCATATGGCTCCTCCTTTTATTGTCTAAATGCTGCTTCTGACATCCTATCTTCTGTCTCTGACTTAGCCCTCTTGTCTCCCTCTTATAAGAATCCTTGTGATTACAATGGTCCATTTGATTTTTGTTATTGTTGTCACAAAAAAAAAAACAAAACAAAAAAACCACCTTAGACTGGGTAATTTATAAACAATAGAAATTTATTTCTCACAGTTCTGGGGATTGGAAAGTTCAATATCAAGGTGCCAGCAGACTCAGTGTCTGGTGAAGGCTGCTTTCTGCTTCCAAGATGGTGTTTTCTTTCTTGCTGTGTCCTCACATGGTGGAAGAGGCAGAAAGACAAAAAAGGGACTAAATCTCTCTCTCAAGGCCCTTTAGAACAGCACTAATCCATCCATGAGGCTGAAGCTCTCATGACCTAATCACCACCTCAGGGCCCCACCTCTTAATACCACCACGTTGGAGGTTAAACTTACAACATGTGAATTTTGGAAGAATGCACACATTCAAATCATAGCAGCCCCACCCATATAATTAAGCATAATCTCCCCATTTCACAATTTTTGATCATATCCACAAAGTCCTTTTTTCCATGTAACGTAATATATTTATAGGTTCCCAAAATTAAGATATGTAAATCTTAGAAGAGCTTTTATTCTGACTGCCACATAAAATATCTATTAACCTTTGTTTAATTCCTACCTAGCTGTGAAATAGTTCAGTTTCTTTGTATATACAGAACTGAGAAATCACTAGAATCTTACTTCTGCCCCTCTTTAGCCCTATGATATGGTCATTCATTGGTTCAGCATAAGTGAAGAAAAGGCAAAAGCTATTTTTGCTACTATAAATACTCTTAACCTCCTTTTTCCACTCCATGGTAAATATGAGTTGCTGGGTCAGAATATGTTTTATATGAGCAGCTCTCACTTGTATGTATGAGGCAAGTGAAAGATTGGGGTCAAAAGGGGTTTGTTTAAAATATCCTCTTATTGAAATTTGCTCTGCAGATTGCTTCAAATTTAAATTCATGCCAATAAGTGACAATAGATACCAGAAAATGATTCCACTTTTCTCTCATTTTTAAAATAAATTCATATTTAAAGAAAACTTTAAAATTATTATTATTGCACAATTCTGTCAAGAATGCAGTGAGAATATTCATGTTCTTTATTATCGTCACCTTCTAGATAATAGAGGAATTGAAAAATTGAGATTTTGCCAGTTTCAAAGTAGACGCAGAATCAGTGCTAACAGCATGCTGTTTCGTCTGCCAGGGTTCTGCTTTAACGTGTGTGAATCTTTTTTATTCCTTTTTTATTTAACCCCCTCAAAAAAATGTTCTGCACAATCTGATTATGCTGTGTTTACTCCTGAAAAATAATCAGAAAGGATTACTTGGACTTTCTTAACCATGAAAGGAAACAAACATTAGCAGTACCCAAAGACATTCACAATCCTACTGAAGAAAAATTACAGATTTGGGCCGTAGCCATTCAAAGTCATTTCTCTCCCTGAGCTCATGTTTATCCGAAAATGAATACAGTTTGGGCATGTTGTCTATGATAAATATGCAACATGTTGTAAGTGATGTTTTAAGGCAGACACTGGTTATGTTTTGGCTTCTCTCAGTGTCTTCCTATTTACTGAAAAGGAAACTCAAACATTTAGGTGCATTGCATGCTTTTGGTTGTTGTTGTTTGTTTCTGGTTTTTATAGTTTTTTTTTTTTTAAGAGAGAAATTGAAGTTTATCATTTTCATACTTGTTGAATAAGAACATTGGATTTATTTTTTGAATTTACCCTTTTGGTAAGCCCTCCTTTCAGTACACCTAGGGGAACTGATTTTTAAGATATACAATAAATTTTTTGAATGCTGCTGCCTAGTGTTGAAGTCCATTAGATCCTAAAATCAGGAAACATACATCTGTCATTGGTTTTGAGGAGAGTTTAAAGCATGTTTCTTGGCAAATCATAATTGCACATAACTGCTTATTTCATGCAAATTCTGACACATGTGGGACTATTAATGTGGTAATGCCCTCAATGAAATTGTACAGCTGCTACTAAAGGGCAAAACTGGGAAAGATGCAATGTATTTTAATAATGTGTGTGGACAAGTCAGTGAAGGGAATGATCCTATAGCACTCGTTCAGTTTCACAAAAAAACAGAAGTTCATCTAATCAAAACCCTGACATTTTATTACTTTTTATTTGGAATGAATTATGAATACCTTTAAGCAAACAATTCCGATTTTAAATGTGTTTCACAAAGGTTTTAGAATGCTTATCTCTGGAGCTCTGATTTAATTAACAAACCTTTCTACATTTCTATAGTCGTTGTGGCATTATGGTGAAATTAACACTGGTTTCCATGTTATATTGTGCTTTCTGAAACATTTATCTACAATCAGAGTAGTTGCATCTAAACTTGTCTATCACTGTATTTTTATTTTATGGTTGCTGCCTTAGCATTAGAACAAAAAAGATCACACGCGTGTGTTTGTGCGCGTGTGTGTTTAAACATGTTCAAATACTGTAGTGTTAAGTTTGCCGAGTTAGTCCACTGCTAAGATGATAACTAGAATAACTGCTGTAGATAAGATAGAAATACATTTCTCTTTCAGTAACTGTCTAAACTGAAGCAGTGCGTAGCTGGATTGGTAGCTGCAATGCTGGCGACCTAAGTTCTTTTTCTCTTGTTCTGCCATCCTCAACATGCAACTTCCATTTTGTGGTTAAAATGGCTTCTCTAAGCAGTAACAGCAAGGAGAGAAAAGGGTCAGTGGAGGGTGCAAAATTTCCCTTTAAACATATGGCCAAGAAGTTGCTCGTATCATTTACTCTTCCCTCCCATTAACGAGAAGTTAATCATTTGACCACATCTAACTACAAGGAAGACTGGGAAAGACTGGGAAATTCTAAAATTAGAATTTCTAATACTAAAGAAGGGAAGAATGGGTATTGGTATTCAATCAGCAGCCTCTGCCATACACTCTAGCATTGGTTTGGAGTGCTTTCAAAATTACTATATATAGGAGATTCAAAGACCTAGTAGCACACCAGTGAACAGTTTTTTCATTGCTAAATGGGGCTGCTTTTCTTCCTTGTTGCCTTCCTTCCTTCCTTCCTCCTTTTTCCTCTCCTTCCTCCAATTCATTTCCTGTAATTCGTTCTTTTAGCAGCTTCTATGTGTCAGAGATTGTCCTATGCACTAAAGTTCAGAATTGAAAAAGGCGTTTTCTCTCTCTCTCTCACTTAATCATATAGGGGAAAGCAAGATACCAGCAAGATGGTGAGTGCTATTTTAACAGTGTGCTGTAGGGACAGAAAAGAAAATTGTCCTAGGTAGGTCAGGAAGTCACCAATAGGTGACATTTGAATTTGATCTTCAGAATGCTTCTCGATGCTTTGACCTGTTCCTTCTCTCTGTTTTGTTCAGCTCCAATCCTATCTAAAGACTTTATTGAAGGCCAGGCGTGGTACCTCAAGCCTGTAATCCCAGCATTTTGGGAGGCCAAGGCGGGCGGATCACAAGGTCCGGAGTTCAAGACCAGCCTGGCCAGCATGGTAAAACCCCGTCTCTACTAAAAATACAAAAATTAGCTGGATGTGGTGGCGGGTCCCTGTAATCCCAGCTACTCGGGAGGCTGAGGCAGGAGAATCGCTTGAACCCGGGAGGTGGAGGTTGCAGTGAGCCAAGATTGCGCCACTGCACTCCAGCTTGGGTGACAGAGTAAAACTCCATCTCAGAAAAAAAAAAAAAAAAAAAAAAAGACTTTGTTGATAGCTAGGGTGTCGAAGTCTGGTATTGTAGACACTAAGACTGCTCACCATTATTTCCAATTCATCTCCTTCCATGCATAAACTGAGTGCACTTACTCACTCAAAGTTAGAAGTAGCCATGTGACTTGCTTTGGCTAAAGATACATGAGCACAAGTGAGAAATATTACTTATGAGTGAATGCATTTAAAAGTTGGTGTGCTAGCCTTCGTTGTATTTCTCTTTCCAGCTGCAATGATAGTGGAAGCATAGTTTGATATGGAGATACAGAACTGAGCTATCACATGCAGATCAGCTATACTGGAGAACTGCCCAGACCTGAAGTACACTCCCAGAAAGATAAATTTTTGCTGCTTTAAGACATAGAGATTTGTGAGCTATTTGTTAAGCAAAAAAATCTAGCTTCCTGTTAACTATATAATAACTAATTCTTCCTTCAGTCCACTCCTCTCACATGTTCTTTCTTTCATATTCACACTCTTATCTAAGAACAAAATGATAGTGATGATGTATGATCAAGGGTAGAACATTAGAAAGTTCTGAATTTTCCTCAATGAAATTAATTCCTAATTATTTTTAGATAGTATTTTTATTAAACATTTTTTTCTTTGTATACTTCATTGGGGTTCATTTTAGACTGGTAGAGTTTGATTTATTCTCTTTAAAAAGACCCCAAAAATTATCAGTTCAATAAGAAAGCAAAATACTGGGAATTCACTGAAAACACAAGCTTTTAAGAGTGAAATAACAAAATAGATCCATTTTATTTTTTGCTAAAATAGGCATCTCTGTATTTATACAATTTAATATAATCAATTTGTAATAAAAATCTATTGAGATATAATATCTTTTGCAGTTTTCATCCTGTATGGCATAGTTTTCTCTTTTACCTGCATAGAGGCTATTAGAACATATAATTATCAAAACATGGCCTAGCAGAAATATATATCAGGCAGGGAACAGTAGGGAAACGTGCCCTTGGTAATTGACCATGAGAAACTGATCCAACTTCACCTGATGTATTAGTAAGCCTTGAGGAATGTGCTAGAGCTATTACCAGTGTGAGCACGCAGAGACTAAAGGAATCTCAAAACCAGTCAGAGAAGTCAGGAGGGTATTAATGATAAAAAAGCAGAGAGAATGGTAAAGAGGACTTGAAGGGGTCTTCACCAAGTCGATATGTATCATGGGATGCTCTGTAGGGATTTAGCTAATGATGCTTGTCCCTCTCAAAGAATATAGCTCTCTTGTTTTCTACAGTCATGCTCAGAGTTAAATATTTATCTGTTTTTCTTACATTAAAAGTACTTGTGTGATTTTCTTGTATTTGTTGGTATGTTTTAATCAATCACCATTCACCCTACTTAACATTACCTTCACAAAGTCTCATATTACAAAAGTCAGCAAACCTATATAAAATTGAATGTATGGAAATTTATCCTTTTTAAATATTAGGTGTGTGCATATAATACTATGAATTTAAACACATAAATTGTCTACCCAATTTACTAAAAGTATTTAACTTATAAAAACTAAAATATGTATGTCTGTCATTGTTATTATTGGTTTAAAATGTTCACAGTTAAGCAATGCAAAAGGATAAACTATGAAAATTCACCAGTGAAACAGTATATATAAAATTTAGGATAGTGTTTGATTTAGGATGGGATATGGTAGAAAAGGAGATGTGATTAGGGAGAAGGATTTTCAACTTTCATAAAGTTTTATTTCTCAAGCTGGACTGAGAATTGATTGGTACATGGGTTTTGTCATAACATTTACACAATTTTGAGTGTCTGAAATATTTTATAATAATTTTTCAAATCTCATACTCTCTCAAACCCCCTTTCCCTATTTCATTTTTCCAAAAGTTTCAGGAGTTTTAAAAAATGAAGATAGTAAATCTCTTTTTAAAAATATTTGTTCCAATCATTCATTTTTTTTGCTCTGATTGAACCCATGTGTTCCCTCATGGTTTCAGCTACTTCTGAACCCATTTGATGACTTTTGACATAAATGCATTAGTACACTTGTATAAATACATTTCTTGTTGACTATCAAGAAAATTTCTTTATTTTGATATAGTGAAATTAAAAGACAAGTTACAGAATTATACTGATATAATTATATATCTATATTATATATAATTAATATAATATAAATGGCTTACACTTGGGATTTTAGATTTTAGACTTTAAGTTTTATATAATATAGATTTCTATAAAAATTAGAATGATTATAATTCTATATTATATAGAATTATGTATTATAATCTATATTATATAATATCAGTATTATATAATCTATAAAATTATATAGATAGGATTGTATATTTTTCCTTTTTACAGGTAATTTTGGAAGAAAGTATTGATATGAGGTTTGGGGGCCTGAATTTTCCAAATAAATGCAATAACTGCATTTTACTTTGTCATTATAGATCAAAACAATGATATCACTAGTTTAGGAGGATGTAGTTTTGATTTTCATTTTACTGTTTTTATCTGTTCATCTGCTCTCGTCAACTGAGAAGCCATATAATAGGTTATGTTTTCTGATGACAGAGATTACCTCAGTTAAATTTTTCCTGTGGGCTAAGATAAATGGGTCATGTTTTGAATATTTATGAAAAATCTGTGCAGACAGTGGATATTTTAAGTGTATTTTCTTGTATTAAATCGTGATTTATAATGTCTTATTAATATGGAAAAGTGATCTGTTATTTCCATCGAACCATGTTTGTTTCTCAGGTGCTGCCCTGACTTCCTCTGTTTACAGATTTTTGTACCCTCAGTGTGTGTACCTCTCTAACTTCAGGGCTTTCTCTGTAAAAGAAGGGTCAGAACTTGTCACAGAGTCACAAAACATGTCAGATTTCAGGCCATTTCTCTGAGCTTGTGTGGGTGCAAAGCATGCACATTTGCATGGTGACCTTTGCAAAACCAAACAGAGAAGGTGATGTGAGGGTCATTTCCTAAGCCCAGCTAATGAACTGATTATCCCCAAATGCCTGGTAGTCTGCATAACAATGAAGAGTGGAAAGTTCACTTCAAATCCAGAGGGACACAATAAATCTCGGAAGTAGAATTTTTAATAAACCGATTGTATATTAGCATCAGTATTTTAATTATTTGCTACTGGACCACCCAATGCCTAGAGATCAAATTGTTTACTAGAAAGAGGTATTGTCTTGCTTTCCAATACACTTTAATCTCTAATTTTTAGTTATTTTGTTGTCCCTGAAGTATTGTTCTTTAAAAAGTCCCCTTTTTTTTGGATGAAGGTGGGGTATGATTAACAAACATTTTCCAGAACATTGCTAGAAAGAAAATTTGCAGGCATTTTCGGTTAAGCTTTATTTTTTCTCTAGGGCTAATTGGTATATAAACAAATTATGGATATGTTTATTATTCTCTCCCCATATGTATAATTTCTACACAAGCATGTGGTATAATATTTCCAAATAGGTATCATTGTTATAATTAGTTACAATGGAAATGATGTTAACAATATTTCATTAGGTAAATCTTCCCTGTCAGAGCAGTTTTTAAAAGAGGAGAAATGGCTTACACTTGGGATTTTAGATTTTACACTTCAAGTTTTAAACTTGTGTGGCCTCAATGTTTGTTAAAGGTAATGTCTGAAGCAGAGATACGAATATGTAATAGAGGGGACACCATTTTATATCCATGGCTACTTGATGTTGATGCTCACTGACTGATTAATGTTGAATAATGTTAACATTAACAGATTTTCCATTTGTTTACCAGGCAACTTTTTTCCACCACTTTCTCCATTAACTAGCTGTTTCATTCAAGTATCAGTCAGTCTGGCCTAGTTGTAGCATTATTGATAAAGATTTTGTGTATTTGCTATCTGTGTTCTAAATCTTATTCTTTGAAAAATCAGTAAATAAAAGGGCATGGCACTCAGGGCCCCCTAGTATTACATTTATTTAGTATTTAAGCATATGGAGGAGATGACAATAGTCTTACAACTTTGAGAAAGTGGACTTATTCTCCTTTTAAAAACTTTGCTGATACCTAGTCTGTATTTCCCTGAATCTCTTCTCTATGGCATCTGGTCTATGTCCTCTTTCTTTGCATGCATCTCGGATTTCAATGTTCAATGAAATTGTCTCCATGATACCCCTTTTTTTCTTCTCAATTTGCATTATCTTTGGGCATTCTCATCTACTCCTCTTTCTTCAACTGATATCACCCATATATATATATATCACAACCCTGTCTTTCAAATGTTGACCAATGTTTTAAATTCTATTAGCTACTTCCAACTATCACAGGTATTCTAAATTCATGTGTGTAAAACTGGGTCCATTATGTTCGTTCTCAGAGCCTCTTCTCCTTTTATTCTAATGGAATAGTCAATACTCACCTAGTAAATTAGGTAGAAAATTGTCTTTACCTTTCTTTACCACTTCCCCAGGATCCTATAAGTCATCAAGTATTGTTTATTCAACCCAAGAAACAGCACCTGAATTTGTATTCTGTTCTGCATTTAATAACCACTAAATTAATTTTCTCCCTCATTATTTCTAAGTATGTTATCTTAAGGACATCCTCTATAGTCTATCCTTTAAATCCATCCTTAATTGATGTAAAACAGAAATAGATTTCTGTTTATTTCAGATTGCTTATATCACTTCTTTTTCCTAATTAAATACCAGTGATAATTCACATTAAATCCTTGGCCAATGAGAAAAATTCTAAACTCCTTAGCTTGCTCAAACTATCACATCATGCATTTCCAGACTCGTTCCCTGTGACTTTCCCCACTCATCTATGCTGGTCACCTAGACAAAACAACTTTGACAAAGAACAGTTTCTGCATAAAATACTTCCCAAGCTGCATTTCGTGAGCAGAATGATCTTTTTCTCAGTGCTCCATTGTCTTTTGGACAATATATAGTTCAGTACACTTGCCTAATGAAAGATTTAGAACCCTAAATTTCCCATTAAACATGGCTCTAAGAGCATATCACAAGTTATGATGTTACATTTTTATTATCTTTTGATAAAAATATTTTTAATCTTCCATTGTGATTACTTTTGACACATGCATTATGTAGAAGTGTGGAAATATACTACATACCTGGTAAATATTTAAGAATTTTCAATTATATATTTTAGAATTAATTCCTAGCTTAGCTCTCCTGGGGTCAGGGAAAGTACTTTGAATAACTTAAGTTTTTGTGGTCAAATATTTTAATACACAATTCTGGTAAATGTTTTATGTGATCTTGGAAAGAGTGCATATTCCTATGATGTTAATCATACCATTTTAGACACTTCATACAGGTCAAGTTAATTGTGCTATTCATATATTCATATACTTACTGATTGTTTTATCTGTTTATCTCATCAGTTACAGGAAGAGGTATATTAAAATGACATTCTATATTTGTGTATATCAATTTGTCATTTTAGATCTATCAGTTTTTGCTTTATTTTGAGGCTAGATTAAATAGAACATACAAATATATTTCTTAGAAATGTTTCTTGCCTTAAAATTGATGTGTTCTTATATTAGTAGAGCACCTCCAAATTGCTTTTGGTTTGTGTTTGCAAGGTATATCTTTTTCTAATCTTTTACATTCAAGGTATCTATGTCCTTACATTAAGGGATGTCTATTTGGAAGTAGCATATAGTTGAATCATCTTTTGAACTCCAACTTGAAAATCTTTGTATCTTAATTGAAATGTTTATATTGTGTACCTTCACTATATCATGGATGTATCTGTTTATATCTACCATCTCACCATTTGCTCTCCACTGGTTCCACCTGTTCTAGTCTTCTTTTTCTTTACTTTTGAGCCTTCTTGTGGATTAATCAATTATTTTCAGTTATTGCAAATGTTTCCTCTATTACCTTGTATTTACATTTTTTCTCTTCCTTTAACTATTAACCTAGAAATCACAGCATATTTTTTCCTTATAATAGAGCATATTTACAATTTTCCAGATAATGTTAGACTCTTAGTAGAGTTCCATCTTTTAAAATTCTTCTTCCTTTGATATTATTTTTGTCATACATTTAATTCTACCTATAATTTAATCCCATAAGATATTATTATTTTGTTTTTATGGTCAAGATTTATTTAAATGTATCTACATATTTATTGGTACTTTTTATTGCTTTTCATTCTTTCTCCGTTTCTTATTTTTTATATATAGTTCATTTTCCTTTTAAAGTAAAGGACTACATTCCCCTTGGTATTGTTTATGTTGGAGGTCTCCTAGTTCAAATTATCTCATTTTTCTGAAAATGTCAATATTTTGCAAAAAGCAAAATTAGCCTCAAATTATTTTGAGGCTAGATTAAATAGAACATACAAAGATATTTCTTAGAAATGTTTCTTGCCTTAAAATTGATGTGTTCTTATATTAGTACAGCACCTCCAGATTGCTTTTGGTTTGTGTTTGCAAGGTATATCTTTTTCTAATCTTTTACATTCAAGGTATCTATGTCCTTACATTAAGGGATGTCTATTTGGAAGTAGCGTATAGTTGAATCATCTTTTGAACTCCAACTTGAAAATCTTTGTATCTGGCTACTGTGATGGTTAATACTGAGTGTCAACTTGATTGGATTGTAATATGCAAAGTATTAATCCTGGGTGTGTCTGTTAGAGTATTATCAAAGGAGATTAACATTTGAGTCAGTGGGTTGGGGAAGGCAGACTCACCCTTAATCTGGATGGACACCATCTAATCAACTGCCAGCAAATATAAAACAGGCAGGAAGAAATATGAAGAGTTCCTTGTTCCTCAGCTTGCAGCTGGCCTACTGTGTGATGTTGTGATCTTGTGAGTTAATACTACTTAATAAACTACCCTTTACATTTATATCCCCTTTATGTATTATATATAAAGGGGAGTTTACATATAAAGGGTTCTCTAGAGGGACAGAACTAATAAGATATATATATAATGTTATATATAAAATATATAATATTGTGTTATATATAAAATAATATATAATGTATATCTTTTATGTTATGTATAAAATAAGATATATAATATATAACTTATATGTTATATATAAGATATATATCTTATATAATATTTAAGATATTTAAGATATATATCTTATATATTATATATAAAATAAGATATATATTATATCTTATATAGATAATATATCTTATGTAGATATATGTTATATATAATTATATACAAGATATATAATTATATATTATATATAAAATAAGATATGTATCTTATATATTATATATAAAATAAGATATAATATATAATATATATATGACCCACAACCCACACTGCCATCAACCTTTCCACCTTTGTCTGAGGAGATAAACCCTCGCCGCTTGAGGCAACAGTTATAACCTGCCTGAGGCAGTTGCCAGGCAAGATAACGTTGATTCTTCTCAGGAGCCACACACAACACCCTTGTTTGCTTCTAGACCTATAACTACACTAAAGTCCCTATGGGCCCCTAGAGGCGAGTTTCAGAGTGTGACCCATGTGGAGGTGCGCTACATTCCAAAAGAACTGCCTGAATTTTCTAATTTATAGAAACAGAAATCTGGAGAACAGGCACAGGAATGGATATTAAGGATGTGAGATAATGGTGGAAGGAACATAAATTTGGGTTAGGCTGAATGTATTGATTTAGACCCACTAAGTAGAGATTCTGCATTTAATGTTACAGCTTGGGAAATTAAAAAAGGTTCTAATAATGCATTTGCTTGGTTAGCTGAAATATAGATTAAAAGATGGCCCACTGTGACCAACCTGGAAATGCCTGATCTCCCTTGGGTTAATATAGAAAAAAGGATCCAAAACCTTAAGGAGATAGGGATAGTGAAGTAGATTAGTCACTTTAGACCTACTCATCCCAGCTGGGAGGGTCCAGAAGATATACCCATGACCAATGCTTTGTGAAACAGATTTGTGAGGGTAGCACCTATATTTTTTAAGAGCTCTATAATTGCTCTTTTCTGTACATCAGATCTAACAGTGGAAACCGCAGTCACTCAACTACAAAATTTAAATACAGTGAGAATAATTGGATTCCGGGGTTTTCATAGATTAATCAGCTGTAAATCTGAATTCCACTATTACATGGAGAAAGTGCTGTGGCTTAAAAATTCTGATAGAAGAATACTTTCCTTATCTCGAGCCAAGGCTTTTGATAGTGACAGGAGGCAGACACATCCTAGGCAGACAGGGACAGGTTCCTGGTAAAACCCTGCCATGAAGCTGAAGAGTTGAAAACCTAGCTTCAAGTCCTGGGGTAAATCCATGGACTGGATTGAGAATGTCTCTTCCTGTTTGGCACACTTTCCTCTGATGGATACCCACCCTTCACCTATTTTACATATACCTACTCTTCCCTGATTGTTTTGTTACACTGTCATGTCAACCTTTGACTGGAGCCTTTGTTTTAGCCTTTTTTTTGCATACTCATAAACCAAGCAGCACATACCCCCCATTCTGAGCACATAAAAGTCCCAGACTCAGCCACACTGGGGGAAGAAACCAATCGACTTCAGAAGAAACCAATTGAGGGTTGACCAATAGACAACCCTCATGTCCCCTCTCCGCTGAGAGTTCAATAGAATTCTCTGTTTTTCTCACCCTTCAGTTGTCAGTGTATCCTCATTCTTCTTGGATGTGGAACAAGAACTTGAGACCCACTGAACATGAGTACAAAGAAAGCAGGTAACACTGTGGCCCTCTGATCTCTGCGAGTGGAGGGCAGCTTCCCTGTGTGATGGGAAGCAGCAGTAGGGCCGAGCCAGCCCAAGAGCTGTGGCCCACAGTAGGGTAACGGGGCTGACAGAGCCTGGGCAGGGGCATTGACAGACAGAGGTCTCTGGCTGGCAAAGTGACTGAGAAAAATCCTTCGTCATTTCAATAGTAAGTTTTCTGGTCACCTTTTGGAAAGCAAGTAATTTTAATTTTTTAAAACTTTGTACTAAAAGGAGCTCTTTAACAGATTCAGATATATTCAGTGGTCTTGGTTTCAACTTTGCAACTAATATAGATAGTTCTCATTCCCCTAGCCTACACCTATGTGTTACTCACATCAGCAAATATCCTCAAGGCAGATGCCTGGAAAACTAATCCTAATCACTGTTGTTTCCCGTTACGTTTTCATGTATTTGTTTCCATATTATTAAAATATCAGATATACATTTCAAAAAATATTCGGAAGGTCCGATGTAGTATTTCCAGGTGCTTATTATAAAAGAATTTTTCAGGATATCTAATCTACCACACTATAAAAATAGATTGATTTCCAACATTTCACATTGATATTTTTATCTGTTTACAGATCTGTCTTTTCTAGAGGGATAATAAATTTCCTGAAGGCAGAAAGGGTATGGTATTCATTGTTACATATCCTGAACCTAGCATGTGTCTGATTAATATATAGTAAATGCTAAATAAATGATTGTTGAATTAATGTCTCCTTTCTTAAGATAGATATCTTTTTAGTCTCATGTTATAAATTATGTCATAATATATTAAGAATGAAAGCCTATATAGTTATATTTTGATGACTGATGTCATTATTTTTATCTAACAGCTGTTAGATAATATAGATTTATTCTTCTATCATTTCATGTTGACATCATACTTTTTAAATATCAGTGATTATACCTTGTATATCATAATCATTAATATTTTATGTCAATCACAATAAAACACATGAGTAATTCTATATGTCAAAACTAAAGCAAATCAATAGTACAAATTTAATCATTCTCAGTTATTTCAATACTCCAGTTTCTTCGAAAGAAACAATTATCTATGGAGCATTTATCTAAGTACCTTGCCACTGTAATTAAACATACATTTAAAAAATATTTTTAATAATAGAGAAAAAGGCTAATCTTCCTCATATAAAGTGAAGAATTATAATGGAAATATAAAAACATTTAATAAATAATATAATTTTTATAGTCATGATGGAACATTTACAAAGGAAAGAAAGCTAAGTATAGAGAATGGACTACATGTCATTATTAGTGGGGTTCTTTTTTATAGTCTATTCCTTTGCACAGTTTTGGACATTTTTCTAAATTTTTCTATTTCTCTTATTTATGAAATTGGGAAGATCTTTCTTGTCAAAGAAAGATGCAAAAGACAACAAATACAATTATCATTAAACAAAATATCGAGGCTACACCAGTGCCTACTGGAATACAGTATAACTAATTTTAGATTTAACTCCCATCTAAATTCTACAAATTTGGGCAGATTTTTAATATGCCTCAAAGTTCTCTTTTTGTTGAGTAATATCAAGTTAGGTTACATCTATTGTCATGATAGACTCACTGAGATTATTGGTTCTCTTTAATTATAAAGTCCCCTTAGAGGGGAAAACAGAAATTTAGGTGAATTATCAGTGTCTGAAGTGTTGGGTACAACAATAATACAAAATAACATGCTCAGGACTGTTGATTCATTTCAAAGAATGTTTGGCATTTTTTCTCTGCAATTGAAATTTGAAAGTAATTAATCACTTAGGCTAGAAATAGAGATTCCAATTATTCAAAAATCCTTATTGGGCACATGCTGTGTTCTTGGTCCATAACACAGACCATAACAAACAACTTCCACTCAAATGCACAAACAATTCTATTTTGTCATTGGAACCCAGGCATATATAAATAGGCATATTTGCTGGGCCCCAAAGAAAGTGAATTATGAATGGAAATCATCCTATGAGAAGAAGTTGTCCATATGTGAAAAGTGGAACACAAGGTCTGTTATAATGAGTTAAATTGATGCAGAGAATAAAATACTTCAGTGAAAGTAACTGGATCCAGGTAAAGCATGACTTTTATCAGGCAAAATCCTTTGTGATTTGGAAACTAAAATAGCATGTGGCACCTGAAATAAAAGGAGCTGTCTTACTAAACTTTAAAACGTTTTAGGAGTCTGAACCCCTCCTCACATCAGTAACTGTGAATAACAAATAGAGGGGAGGAAGTCATTCATCTTCTTCCCAAGATACTGCAAAACTTACGTATCACTTTAATAATTGAAAACATTGGTACCTCTAGTAATAGTTCCTTAAATAAAACCAAAGTCAGTGGAAGTAATGATGGTGGTTCTGAGTCGGGTCATCAGCAAATGGCAGCATGGGTTGATTTGTATATGCAAATAAGATATCCTTTCCAGGAAACTTGAAAAACCCAGCGCAGACAATGAAGTTGATAATAAACAATTTGTTGTTACGCATTTAAAGCCTAGGAATAATGGTAATGTGGACATCGAGTTATAAGAGGCTTCATATTTACCCAAATTCTGTTAAGGCCAGGATACATTTGAATTGCATATATGACCTGCCTGATTTTCATCTCACTCCTGATGATGAACATCTATTGCACACAATAGTTGGTTATAAAATAATCCTTTGCATACAGCACCAAAGTGTTCCTATAGTTATATTAAAAGAGCTGAATCAAAATACTCTCTATGTAAGGATATTGCACCGATATATTCAGCCTTGGTATGCGTAAGAAGACGCTTCATAGGAAACATGACATTGAACAATCTTTTGAAAAATATGAGCATTCTTACTACTTCCTTTTATCCAAGTTTTATTAAAGAGACAGTATAATATGCAAGCTATGTGTGTGTGTGTGTGTGTTTATATATATGTGTGACACTATGCTATGCAAGATATATATATACACACACACATATATATACACACACATATATAAAACAGGTTAAGACTATGTTGGCATATTACTTTAGAATAAAAACTGAGGATGACACAATTTACAGTAAACCCAATCACATATACAAATTAATGAATGTATTAAACACTAATTTTGATAAATATGATTTTCTCATAATTGTTTGGCATATACGTCAAAAAACATAATTGTTTGTTTTTTGATGGTTTCCTAAATACATCAAAAAATGAGACTACTGTGCTTCCCCATTTGCCACCTAGAGTAAAATACTATCTTACAAATAAAGGTGTGCAAAATCGATAGTGGTGTGCAAATCCTCATTTAGCTATTGTATCCATGAGTGTTAATTAAAGATTCTCTTAGAAAGAGGTTCAAGATTAGAATATTATTATCTTTTCAAATTAAATTTTTCAAATACAAAAAGACAAAATTGTATAAATAGCCATAAAGGAAAAATATTTACTCTTAGTCTAGTCTAGCATTCCATACCCTGGCACTATTGACATTTGTGTCTAGATGCCATTTTCTTGTTGAGGGACTAGCTACCCTTTGCATTTCTAATATGTTTTGCAGCATCAATGGCCTCAACCAACTAAATACCAATAGCATTCTTTCCCCATCTGTGATCAACAAAACTGTCTCCAGACATTGTGAAATGTCCCGAGGGAAATATTGCTTCTAATTAAGAGCCCTTATTTAGTTTTACCTTTCCCACCCACCAATTGACAGTCCCCTCAAAAAATTACCTTTATTAATTCTGAGTATGCTTCTAGAGTTTCTTCATGTAAAAATCTTTTTTTCTTTTTCTTTTATATGTTCTCATCCTTGTTTTGTCATTTAAAGATTTCTGGCATATTTTACAAATTTAGGGGATTATCATAATTTTTAATCTTTTAATGAACACTTGGATTGCTTCCAATTCTTTTGTTATAGATGTCTTAAAATGGATAAATTTATACCTCCATCATTTATATGTGTACAAGTAATAGTAAAATAAATTCATAGTAGTGTATATATATACACACTATTTACATACTATTTAATACTATATATTTACACTGTCGTCAACATTATAGTTTCACTAAAAATAGTATTTGTATGTTAGCTGTAATTCTTGTTCTCTATTTTGCTTTGCTTGATTGGCAGGATAAAAAGGCTTAAGATATTGAACTACACTACTGTCATATTCATACTATAGTTTCTTTTATAAAATTTAAACTTGGTGAGCCAGGAGCGGTGGCTCACACCTGTAATCCCAGCACTTTGGGAGGCTGAGGTGGGCAGATCACGAGATCAGGAGTTCGAGATCAGCCTGGCCAACATGGTGAAACCCTGTCTCTAGTAAAAGATACAAAAAGTTAGCCGGGCGTGATGGTGCGCGCCTGTAATCCCAGCTACTCAGGAGACAGAGACAGAATTGCTTGAACCTGGGGGGCAGAGTTTGCAGTGAGCCGAGATTGCGCCACTACACTCCAGCCTGGATGACAGAGCGAGACTCTGTCTCAAGAAAAAAAAAAAAAGTGGAAACCAATTAAAGCAATAGTAAAACTTTAGTGAGGTAATTTAGAAAAACAATTATTTTTTAGAGAGACAGAGGAAAGTGATAAAGTCTAATGTGCTAACGTCATTGGCCTCTAGAGATGTAGATAAAAATCCTCTTATATTCTGTATATCCATCAAGAAAGGGTGATAATCCCACTGGTCCTAAGGGTTATTAACTACAAGAACAGTTTAAGTATGGAATTTCAGAGTCATAAAGCTATTAAGAATTTCACTGGCTTTCTTAAGCAAGATTAGGGTAACAGAAACTTCTGTGGAGAAGGAAGAAAACCCTGCATGATCATTTTCAATATAAATATGGAACTCGATAGGTGACATCTGTGATACTTTTGACTTTTGGATAAAGTTTAATGAATCAACAGTATTCATCTACTTAGAGAGGTGATACATATTATCTTTCATTACCCCTATTGTTTTTAAGTATGATTTTTAAAATGAGCCTAATTGGTCACCATCTGCCCTCATTCAATGAAAATCTACTCATTATAGAAACTGCATACAGACCGCTTTCCCTGTATTCATTTGATGCAGAAAGAAGATCATCATGTAGGGGCATCATTTTGAATCTTAATTAACCAAAGATTTAATTTTGTTCAGAAAATGTGAACTCATCAGGTATACTTAAGTGATGCTTGTTAACATCTAGTGCTTTGCCTATTAGAATAAAAGCCATTCTCCTTGTATTTGAATTCAATTATTTACTATGGATGATTTGAAAGGTTTATAATATTGTACTTACTGGAACTCACAGCACCAAAGTATTCATTTTCATGTCTGCAAAATGGAATGCAATTCTTTATATATGATTATGCTCTTTCAAATATCTTCTCTCAGCCAAGACAATATTAAAGTCATCAGGTAGTCAACACGGATGGCATATGAGGAGCTCTAAAACTATGAACATGATGGAGTACTTTTTATGTCTATAAATCTGAAACTACTTAGAAGACTCTCGAATTTATGACTACTTTAGGTATTATAAATTTTTATCAAGTGTGGCCTTTAAAACTAAAGTTTTTATTCATGTTAGATGAGATTTTTACACAGCTTATCTTGCCTAAAACCAACTTTCCATATGAACATTGATTGCCAGATACCAGCTTACTTGATAATCATATGTCCTAAAAAGCCATCGCTTTGAGCTTAGTTCAAGAATAAGTTGAATTGATTAGTAATCACTTGCTAAATGACTCCCATGGGAGAGGAGAAAGAAAAGATGCAGCAACTTAAGATCTTTTCCTCTCTGAACCTCGATGGCTTTAACTTTCAGTATGTCTCTCCAAATCGATTCCCTCTGAGATAACATTGTTGGAACACCTTCCTCTTCCAGGAAAGTAGAAACAAAGTAGAGTTGACCTGATGGATATAAAATTGACCTTTATTAAACAAAAAAAAAAAATTGCATAAATTTTGCTTTATGCATCCTGCTCTATTTTGGCTAGGTCCTGGGGAGTCGTCTTGGCATAGTTTACTTCCTCTCTTAGAAGACACAGCACTTCCTAAATTATGTTTGAATTTAATATCATTTGTTTATCTATTGTTCAGGAATGGGGAAAGATCCTGAGGGGGCTCGTTTTTTTTCTAGCAAAGCAGAGTCCTCCACCTTCTCTCCAAACAAAAAGAAATAAGCACACACCTTGTACCAACAGAAAAAACACCTCCACATGTCCAAGGGTTCAGGGAGACCTGTAAATCCAAAAAGGTTGAGTGCACGCCCCCATCTCATGTCTGTAAGTCCCACTCTCTAACAATCAGAGATCTCCTTTAATACATAGTCCTGATACAGCCAATTTTCTAGTGTTGATAATTTTATCTTCTCTGAAGCTCTGCTATTATTTACATCAGTTCTAGTTCTGATCCTTAGCTTTTCTTGCCTTCTGGATGTCCGACATGATAGTCTATTTATATGCTCCCAAATTTATCCTTTCTTAGTTTTAATGATATATTCATCCTTAAAATGATGATTAACAGGTCAGGCGCAGGGGCTCACGCCTGTAATCCCAGCACTTTGGGAGGCCGAGGTGGGTAGATCACAAGGTCAAGAGATCGAGACCCTCGTGGCCAACATGGTGAAACCCTGTCTCTACTAAAAATACAAAAACTAGCTGAGCGTGGCGGCATGTGCCTGTAATCCCAGCTACTCAGGAGGCTGAGGCAGGAGAATCACTTGAACCCAGGAGCCGGAGGTTGCAGTGAGCCAAGATTGTGCCACTGCACTCCAGCCTGGCCACAGAGTGAGACTGCATCTTAAAAAAAATAAAGACGATTAACCTACCTCAATCTTTCATTGCCCTTAAACAATGCACCCATTTTTCAGAGTAGGGGCTATCTAATTTCATAGTTTTTATAATTATAACTTCATTCTGATCTCTCAAAAAGCAGAGATAGTGCACCTTCCAGCACATTTCCTTTAACTTCTATGCTAATTAACCACAAATATGAGACTGAACAGTTGCACTGTTACCTTGTCCAAGGGTCTGGTGCTCCTTCGACCACTGGTAATAGTTCCTCCCCTGTCAGCAGTCAGAAGGTGAATCTAACGTGAATCTAACTTCAGAATCCTTCTTAGATTCTACATCCTAGGTAGGATACTCCTGGTATCAAATATCATAAGTTGGGTTTCCTGGCAAACAGGATCTGAGACAGAGATTTGCATACAAGTGTTATATTGAATAGTGTTCTTAGGAATAACACTTGTGAGGAAGTGAGGGAAGTAGGATTAGAAAGAGGAACAAATGAAACTGTTAAATAGTATCAACTGAGAACTCAGCTGATCACACTGGGACCTTTGGAGCTGGTATTTCTTTCTCACTCACACAGACACACACACACACCTCTCTTATGCACACACACATAAGCACACACACAAATGCAAACATATTTATGTTCTACAACTTTCTTGTATTTAAAAAACCATAAGATTCAGAGTCATTTACTTGTTATTACGTGTCTGTCTTTGTCCAAGTTATTCAAAGGAGACTCTCTTTGAGTCTATGTTTTGTGTTTGAAAATTGAAGAGACAGTATATCTCTCATGGAGTAATTGTCAGAAATTGGTGAGATAACGTAAAACATTTGCCTAGAGTGGGATCTCATATATAATACTTGCTTTTAAAAATATTATTTTTCCCACTGTTTCCTCATTTTCCTGTTAATTCTCAGGTCTAGAGATTATTTCCTGTCTACAGTTATTTCTATGCTTTTTTTTTTTTTTTTTTTTTTTTTTTTTTTGAGATGGAGTCTTGCTCTGTCACCCAGGCTGGAGTGCAGTGGCGCGATCTCGGCTCACTGCAAGCTCCGCCTCCCGGGTTCACGCCATTCTCCTGCCTCAGCCTCCCGAGTAGCTGGGACTACAGGCACCCGCCACCATGCCTGGCTAATTTTTTGTATTTTTAGTAGAGACAGGGTTTCACCGTGTTAGCCAGGATGGTCTTGATCTCCTGACCTCGTGATCCACCGGCCTCGGCCTCCCAAAGTGCTGGGATTACAGGCGTGAACCACCGCGCCCTGCCTCTATGCTAGTTTTGATAAAGAATATATATTTGATTTGACAGCTATAAAGTTATATAGCTTTTATTAGTAATATAGCAGCAATTTGAATTAGGTTTTTTGAAAAAAACTAGTCAATAGCTGATCTTGGAAAGTGTATAATTATAATAGCACTTACATATATCATTTGATGAAAAGAGTGAGGTATGCACCTTAACTCTTAAATGAGTAACTGGGAAGTAAACAACCATATCTCAAATGTACCAAAAATTACAATACAGAATGACTATTGCTCTTATGTCCAGCAAACAGTCCTCAATTCTTACTATTTCTGGAGCATTTTCTCCATGACAGATCTATTTTGTGCAATTTGAGAGGGCTGCCTCACAGCCTCCTTTCCCCATCTAATCCCTCCACAGCAGTAAATGTGTAACCCAGGGACAGCCAGTCAGATCCTTCTTTCCCAAGTGATTGGTTGAGGGACGGTCCATAGCAGGACTAATTAGAGCTTCCTCTAAGATTTATGGTGCTGAAAGAGAAAATGTATCTTATTCTTGGCTCACAAAGCAATAGAAATGTAGACTTGAGGCTATCAGCGACCTTCTTTTCTGCCATGCAGAATAAGCCTATGCAAAGAGGAAATCTATTCAAAGAGGAAAGCATCCGTTGTGGAGATGGAAAAAGACTCTGAAAACAATATTCAACATTAAGCTCTGACCTACCAGATTCATCTTTGGACTTTTCAGTCGTACGAGCTAAATTCTTCTCCCTTTTAAAAATTATTTTTTTTATCTTTTTAATTGACAAATAATAATCGTGTATGTTTATGGGGTACACAGTGATGTTTTGATACATATAATGTATAATGATTAGGTCAGGGTAATTAATATATATATCATCTCAAGCATTTATTATTTCTTGGTGTTAGAAATGTTCAATAGCCTCCTTTTAGAAATTTTAAACTAATACATTACTGTTAACTGTAGACATCTTACAGTGGTACAGGACACTATAACTTATTCCTCCTGTCTGGATGTAAGAACCATTTTAAGTAAGATTTCTGTTACTTTCAACCAAACAAGTCATAATAAAAAATATACAAACTATTATTTAAATATTTTTGAAGCACTATTGACTATATTGGAGAACTTAATTTCTGATTATAAATCATCTGTGTTGCATCTTCATTGCCTAGAATTACGCCTAGCATAGCATAGGCATTCAACAGGCATTAGCGGAATTACATAATTCATAAACCAAAAATTGACCTCAAAATGTGTCACATAATAGTGCTATCGGAAGAGAAAGATGAGAGAGAGAGTGTATGTGTGTATGTGTGTGTATTCACTGGGAGAAAAATTACAGTAAGGTATAACCATTGTCCCTCTTTTATAAAGTTCATAGCTACTTTCTATTTCCTGAAGCAATTTAAATTTTAAAATTTTAAAGAAATGAAAATGTTTAGGATATGATTACTTAGTTTCATTTCTGGCTCTACCAATGTTTTGATAAATAATATCTCAAATCTCAGTTTCCATACTTTATCAAGAGTAGTTGTTTCTGATATTCTTGCCTGAACTATGCATTTCAGGTTGAATTTAAATAATTTCTGTGCTTTTATAACATAATTTCCAATTCTAAATTTTTAATTCAAAAATAATTTTTGGAAATTAAAAGTCATATAATACTTTGGGGAATAGTGTGGATGGCCACAGGGAATAAGTGAGAAGCGTACTAGCTAGCATCTCTAGAGGCATTAGCAGGGCACTTGAGGAATGAAAGTAGCAGTTATTCTGTAAATATCTAGAATATCTTCATACAAACAACAATTTTTTTTTTTTTTTGAGATGGAGTCTTACTCTGTCACCCACGCTGGAGTGCAGTGGCATGGTCTCGACTCACTGCAACCTCCGCCTCCAGGGTTCAAGCAATTCTCCTGCCTCAGCCTCCCAAGTAGCTGGGATTACAGGCACAGATCTCCATGCCTGGCTAATTTTTTGTATTTTCGTAGACACGGGGTTTCTGTGTTGCCCAGGCTGGTCGCTAACATCTGAGCTCAGGCAATCCGCCCACCTCGGCCTCCTGTGTTGCATATCTGTAAGGTGAAGATTTATTCACTCAAAGATACTTTGTTAGTCATTTAACATAATTACACACTCAAAATATAAATTATTTCAAAAGCAACTTAACGCTTTTAAAGGCTAAGTAAATGTTTTGAGAAATATTCAGATGAGTACCGCTTGAAAAACTGTATTTATTGTACTTAGTACAAAACAACATATGCTTTTAAATAACTTGTTTATTAGGAAAAGCAACTGGAGACTCACCAGCTCATTCAGAACACTTTTAGGAAAACTGACAGTGATTAGATAAAGAGAGCCCTTGCCACACACTGAACTGGGAATGGGATTGAAAACTGGAATGGGATTTGCCGACTTGGCAATTGTGATTCCATGCACCACTGATAAGTTTTGCATCCATCCCATTTTTCCTTGGTCTTTTCTTTTGCTTTCTTAGTTTTTGGTACCTGAAAAGGTCTTTTATTTTCAAATAATAAAGAATGGTTGATATAATAGCACCTAAAATTTTCAGATTCATCTTAGAGCCTCTCATTAATTTATCTATTTATTTGACCTTAAGCACAAATAAATATTTTCTGAGAAGAGTTTCTTCTCTTAAGCAGTAATCATGAGAGCTGCTTGAATGTATTGAGGCAACCTACACTGAGGTGATTCTATCTGAATGTAATTGCTGTTTAGTCATCACTTAAAATTTAGTTTTGAGTTACTATAAGAATTTGGGCTTGTATTATTAAAAGCTAAGTAATGGTATGATAATTGGATAATATCTTAATTAAAACTTAATTCTTATGCATATATCAAATGTGCTAATATAATTAATTTATAGTTCATAGTTCATTGATCTTTCATAGGTGTGAACAGGAAAAGAGTTTCCATCAAATAAATACTTAACAAAATTATTTAGATAATTTGAGAAACGAATCCTGGTTATTTTTAACATCTCCGCCAGAAGATGGCCAGAAATTAAGAACTGGTTTGTTTCTAGCTTACTTCTACTAATTAATTTGTACTACAAACCCAATGTAATAGAAAAGCAAGGCCTGCCCCCAAGGTGGAATATATGTTCTGTTTTCACCTAGGATAATATCCAATGTGTGCTATCTGTATTTTTTAGAAATCTAGCAAAATAATATTGACTGATATTTTACCTAAGAACTTTGTTTTCCTTTATCAAAATAAAGCACTTGAATCAATATTTATCTCAATATGTGATTCCATATCTCACTCAGTAATTTTGTATTGCTTTTTAACTTTTCAGTTGAAATCATCTACTAAAATGTAGCAATGACATAGTAATGATATCCTGGGTTTCTTTTTTCCATAGAAGCAATTGTTTTTAGTTGCTGATTATATCAAAATCTCATTTTTGAATGCCAGTAGCACTAGTTAATAGCATGGTAAACTTAATAAAAATTTAGCTGTATTACTCAGTAAGAATAAGTGAATCCGTTATGCCTTTAGAAATAATATATTTAGGTAAGCAAGCATGCATTTGATTACAGAGTTGGGTGAATTAGTTTTAATATGGATGGCTGCAATGTAACTCCTTTAGGAAATTTCTGTTCATTGTCTTTAGATATGATTACTAAGAAGCATATAATAATTTATTAACCTGAATAATATAGAGTAGTGTTTCTGTTTCTTCATAAATTTTGGGTTAGATATTAGCTATGAAATACTACATTAGATAGAGTATAGCAGTTTAAAAATTACACTTTGATTACCTGTGTGGGACACTATTTTGTTTGTTATGTTTGCAATAAACATATGTCTGGAGGTATGCAAGGATGACTTCAACTTCAAATAATCTCACTGCTCTCATGAACAACTGACTATTGTGGAAATACTTGTCTTTCCATTTCTAACTAAGTATTTCTAACTAAAATACTTAGTTTAGGCCACTGAGTATCTTTCTCCACATCCCGAGAAGTGTGTCCAGCACCATCTTTCATGCCCAACTAAAAGTCACAATGGATGTTTTCAGTATTTGTTCTAGACAAATTGTGTTTAATCAATGCATACATCCCTCTTTTCCTTCATTTCCTTTTTTTGTGGAATCTGATGCCCAATATTATTAACCTAATTTATCAACTGACTACTTTCTAGGCTTTGGGATCTGGCTCTGTTTCTTAACTTCTGTACTTATCTAAGCCCTATATCATTGAGTCTTTGGAAATGATGCCCTTGTTTGGAATAACTTTAGGGCTCAGTGGTGACTCCTCTGAACTGAGGTTTAAGAAAAACTGAAAATATAAAAGGACAAGAATCTTGACGAGGGCCACTAAAACAGAAACGTTAACCTAGATACACATTGCTTAAGTTGTATCAAAATATTAAGAGCAAACTGGTAGTTACTTCTAGAACTACACTCTAGTTATATGTATATTTTTTAAAAACATAGTACTATGTTTATATTTTATCATAGTTAATAAATTACATATAATCATAGAGTATAAGCTTAATCTCTTCACCTAAATTTTGGTTTTGCTTAAAGAGTCACTGGTTATAAAGGTCACATTTTGGTATTTCAAAGGAGAGTTACTAGAACAGGAACTTACAACAAACATTTGCCTTAGTTATTCCATTTTCTTCATTAGAAAATACAAATTAAGTATATTTCTTAAATATCTTAAAAATAATGGTCATAAAAAATTATATTGTGTATTGGGATAAGCAAAATGCAAAGGAGACTTAAACCCGTAAAGTTCCAACATTTGGAAAAGAGTACATTGTTACAGCTTCCTTTCAAAGACTTGGTAATTTCTAGTAAAGGTACCACACACTTCTAAGGTTAATACTGAAGCAGTACACTCTCTATCGCCCCCTGGTGGCAACTACTTTGCTTGACAGTACCTCTGTCATGGAGGCTATTAAACCTTTTGGAAGTCACTCCTATGATCAAAAAAAGTCCACTTCTTGGTCCATGTTCTCTTACATGTGTATTTAGGAACATATATTCAAGGATGCTCATTGCAATAATTATAATGTCAGAAATCACAATTGAGGGCATTTTACAAACATCAGTAGGCATAAGAAAAAGGAAAGATTTTGATGGAGGCATTTATGTTGCATACATTTTGATTGGAAAATGGAATATTAGTTATAAAGTTCTGTTATCAAGAGCTACTAGAAATGAAGGATGCCTGGCTGGCCCACTGCTTCAGGGAAGGCTTTACCCATGGTGTTGTTACAATCTGATCTCCAGCCTTTAGGTATGCAACCTGAGGACCCCAAGCTGTCAGCCCTCTTAGATGTGATTATGCTCAGAAGAGCTGATTTTCAGTGGCTAATATCACAAAGAAAGGGACAGATAAACAAGAATGCTGATTTATAGACCCACAATGATGGAGACATCTAACTGGATAACTAGCACCTGCCATTTCCCCAGATTCTCCCTCCTCAAGCAAATCAACCTAAGGCAACCAAATAAGAGATTAGGTTAGTCTGTGTGAACTGTGTTAGAACAAAGAGTCGTATATTTAGGGATATTTCAATATATGACTCAGAACTAGTTGAGCTTACTTTTTCCTGCTTAAAAGATATTGTCACCTAAGTAATTGATAATAGTTTTAAAAGTTAGCCATCTTTTCCCTTTTCTAAACTAAAGAAGCATTTGCATATTGTATTTGCTTTTTAAAAACAAAAAACAAAATACAAAGTCATGCAGATGACTTCTCTCCTTCTCTTGCTACTTAAAGTTTTACTATGTATATATTTGAAATTATTCAGCTTTTTCTATAGCACGGCGTGGGGGGGATACAGTTGGCTTCAGGATATACTCTCAACAATTTGACTATGCTTGGGAGTGATCTGTAGGCCCATTCAAGCTTCATTTAAAAAACTTATATTCCCAGTTATACTAGGCTTTGACAAGACAAAAACACCCAGTTCTGACTTTCAAAATATACTGTTCAGGGAAAAGAAGAGTAAGCACACAACATTTCTAATTTCCAATGGTAATTGAGATAGGCATTAATATACAATGGTAAAGTAAAAATCAAACAGAAGAAAACAAAACCCCAAAACAGCTGATATTTGGAAAAAGATTTCTAGAGAATAAAGAATTTGAGTTGATCTGAAGACATAGTAGGAATAAGTTCTTTGACTACCAAAGGAATGTGCAGTTAAGATAATGTACAAGGGCACACTGTCCTGATTTACGAGAAACCCTGGTTTTCTTGATTAGAACTTAGAGACATCCTAATCTTGGTTGCCTCTCAATTCGAAACCTCTTAAGCAAACCTGTTTGTTGAGATGATGAATGCCGTCTTTCATATTTACTAATTTTAATATCAGAGAAGAATTTTTTTCAGCTTCATAGGATAATTTTGAAGGTTAACCTGATTTGGAGTTTTAGTCTATAGTGGAATCATCATAACTCGAACAGCCCATATCTGAATCTCACTGGTTAATTGGGGAGTTTGATATAATTTGGATTCTTAGTTTATTGCCCTATCAAAGCAAATCCTGTATCGTTGGTAACACTGGCCTTCAGGCTATGAAAACCAGAAAAACCCATCATTGGTTTATTCAGTGTTGAGTGTGCATATTTGAAATTTTAATAAAAGTGCCACATTTCTACTGTTTCAAAATCCTTCACTACTAGGGTCAGGGTATTACTTATTTTATGCTTTCTAACATTTTAATGTTGAGCCATGCACAGTATCTCCCTTTCCTTTATCTTCAATTGTCAACTGCAACAACAAAGCCTACTTCTATCATTAGCCTTTTCCCCAAAGTGATTTAATGCAGCTTGAAGGAAAAGCATAAATCCTCGTGATGAAAAGACATTATGCAACTGAGCCTATACCATTCTGCCATATTCTAAATAATACTCATGTCAGAAATTGGTGATGATAAGAATTATAGTCCTTTAGCAAGAAGGGCCTCCCTAAACCAAAAATTGCACTGGCCAGGTCACAAAAAAATGGGAAGCGGTGCAACAGATTCAGTTCAGCATTCTTTGAAAAGTGCTTGCCACCAATGTTTTGCAGAAAATTTTTAGAAATCTTGGTGTCCCAATAACAGTTTGACTTAAGGACTGTTTCTGTGCCATCATTTATTCTACTTTTATCTGCTGGCATCAGGAAAATTCTTACCTGAGAGAAATTTAACAAGGCCAAGAATCTAGGGTAACCTAGTGCCCAGTTAAATGTCTAGACCATAGTAATACTGTAACAAAAATTTTCTTTTTCCCTCCTGAGCACCACCAAATGCCATACTTGTTTAATTGCTCAATGCACATGAAAGGGAGATAATAGTGAGTTCAGTAGAAACAGCAACTACTAACTAAAAATATCACAAAAACATCTTTTGTCCCTTTCGTTCCCCACCCTGCTCTCTCCACCACACTAATAAGAACAGACATAATAATACCTAAGACTTATTGAGCCCTTATTATCTGGCAAAATATTTCTAGACAGTTGGCTGGGTAGCCACCTCATGCAATACTTGCAATAATGCTATGAAGTAGGTACTATAATTATCCCACTTTTACAGATGAGGAAATTGAGGCATATGGTGCTAAAGGTCTCAGAACCATGTAGTGGTAGAGCCAGGATTCTAACCCAGTACAGACAGGCTCCTGATTACATGCTTATATCACTTCAAAAAGGAATATCCTGGCCTAAGGGAAGAGTAGAAGGAAAGCAAAGGAGTCAAAGAGTGGAGAAATTAGTAAACTGTGTTGTCTTGGGAACAAGAAAAGAGAAAGCATAAGGACAACTTGGGTGGACAGGTGATCAAAATATACTGGATTTCACTGTGGATGCCCCAGGATCAAATAAGTTCCCCTTCTATCAATACCATGACATTATAAAAAAAGCACCTTGTCCACGGAGACTTAGATGCTACTGTTGGGGAGATTAGTTTTCTGACTACCACAGTGCTTGATGTAGAAACACAGTTCAATTGTGGAAGAAAAAGAAGCTGCTTATGGTCAATCTGAGTTTGAAGACTTAGTTTTACTTATTTTCTCCTCAGAGCAACATGGGGCACATTTAATAAATTGGCAAACTAAGTACAGATGATCAAATGGCTTACCTAAGCCCGCTTAGTCCAGTTTTGTGTCCCTTATTATGTTTATCAAACATGATGTGAAAGGAATTTCCAAAATTAATATTTAAAGGGCTTGCATTTTTTCATGTTTAAAAATGTTTCATTTAATATTGTCTGTAATGGTAAAAGTTATTACACATATTTGTTATACAGCATTTAGAAAATGTGAAAAAAGAAAAATAAAAATTATTATCTATAATTTTACCACCTAGACCTATTTTGAGCATCATGTTGAATTTTCTTAGTTTTTATTATTATGTCTTTTATTTTTATTTTTTTTTTTGAGACAGAGTCTCGCTCTGTTGCCCAGGCTGGAGTGCAGTGGCGTGATCTCAGCTCACTGCAAGCTCTGTCTCCTGGGTTCATGCCATTCTCCTGCCTCAGCCTCCCAAGTAGCTGGGACTACAGGCCCCCGCCACCTGGACCGGCTAGTTTTTTGTATTTTTAGTAGAAATGTTTCATGGTGGTAGCCAGGATGGTCTGGATCTCCTGACCTCGGCCTCCCAAAGTGCTGGGATTACAGGCGTGAGCCACCGCGCCCAGCCTTTTATTATATTTTTGTGCATATATGTGAATGTGAGTGATTTTATAACTTGTATATGACCTTTTGAAAACATTTTTATTTTTGTCACCAATACATTGTGAGTATAATCCAAAGACTTTAAATAATCTTCAGATATATACTTCATAGCATTACATTGTAGAAAACACTATAATTTATTTAATCTATTTATATATTTAGATTATTTTCCAGTTAGACTATTACAATAATTAAAATTACAAATCCACAGCTTTAAATAAATTCTTGATTGTTTCTCCAAGAAAAAAAAAAAAAAAACACACTTAGAAGCTGAGTTATCAGATTAGGGGCTTAAGCATATGGAAAGTTCTTGATATAACTTGTCAATTGGCCTCCAAAGAGTCTGTACTAGTTTCCACTGCAGTGGCTTTGAATTAATTAAAAAGCATACAAATAAAATTTGTCTCATTCTGGCCTCATTGAAAATAGGTGTTGGGTTCTCCATTAAATTTTATTCTCTCAGCTCTCAAAAATCACCACACAGCTAACTTTAATTGGAACTGGTGCTATGTTGTTCAGCCAATAAGCAAAAGTCTTGCTTTATTATTTAGATTTTAAGCTGTTTGGGCTATGTTATCCTTGGAGAGCTAAAGTAACTTTTATTTTGTTTCTGATTACTACATTTAAATCCTATATTTTCACCTGGCTTGCTGAAATGACCTGATTTAAAAAATAAATGAGTAGCCCTTCAGGGTTCCTATTTAAAAAATGCAGCAAAATAATGCAAGTTCTCTGTATTTATACCAAACGAAACATATATAATGGTTTTATTTATGACCTATTTTACTTTTTGAAACATTTTGGTAAATAGGATACTAATAGAATGAACTGGGGTATATGGTCATAGAACCTGAACATTTATTTCAGCATTTATCTTTGCATTAGCAACAAGAACTAATTTTCCAAATCCTCAACTGTGACGATTAACTCACGATGTTAGGTAGTTCCAATCAGGCTTCTCTATCTTAAATGATTTCCAAGTGTTCTTTCTGTGGATTTTGGAGGCTTTATCAGAAACAGACATAGAAAAACCTGTTAATTATTTCTGACCCTGTGTGAGTTTGTTTTGTTGAGCACAATTAGAGATGATGTGTGTGACTGAGGAAGAGGTGTGATTTCCCTGTAACAAGCTGACCTTTGAAAGGAAAGTACAAAACCTTGAGTCACAAAATGAATGAAAACAACACACATAAACTTCTAGACATTCTTGCAAAACCACAGTCTATTTTCATTCTCAGAATTTCATGGGAACCTCTTTCAAATTTCCACATATAATTTGCAAGTGTTTTATATCCTAGTGGGCAGTATATTTATTTAGAGGTCAGGCTTTCATTTAGAGGTCAGGCTTTATATCCTAGTGGGTGGTATATTTCTTTAGAGGTCGGTATAAATTTTTATACTTGGTTTGTATTGACTTATATTATTGGCTCTTCATGTTTTTGTGTTAAAATTATTCAGAGTTAGTTTTCACCAATATGAATTTAAATACAACCAAATAAGTCAAGGCATATATATAAACATATATGCCTTGTTGTATATTATAATATAATATAAATATAAATATATAATGTATAATATTTAAACATATATATAAACATATATAATATATAAACATATAATATACAGTATATAAAAACACAATATATAAAACATATGTTGTTTATATATTATATACAATATATATTTACATATGTTTATTATATATAATATATATTTATATATTATATATAATATATACAATAAATATATATTTATATATAGTATATATTTATATATTTATGTATTGTATATATAGTTATAGATAATATTCTTGATTTTTCACTACTTTAGCTATTGCTTACTGTAATATAAACAGCATGAATACAATAGTTCTAAAATCATTACTCTTAATAAGTAAAATGAAGCTTAGATTATTTAAAATTTACCTCCAAACATACATACAGTAAATGATAGACATGAGATTAACTTCTACATCTATATACTGTAAAGTCTTAACTCTTAACTACAAAAAGAAGTTATATAAAAGCATAAAAATTGCTTCATGGGCTGACAACACTAACAGATCTGCAGATTTTCCAAATGACAATATATGGAAAAAAACAAAACAACGAAAGATCAATCACATTAGCTCTTTCCCAATAGAGCTATCCATTTGCAAAATTATTAGTGAGCATCTAGATTTGAAACACAGCTTCCTTGAGTTATAATAATATTCTTCCCCTGAGCAATGCCTATAGTCACTAAGCCTTAGTTTATTCTTTATTATTATTATATAAAATCTTATAACTATAATAATGCCCTCAGCATGTTAGAAATAGATCAACTAACTACAAATAAGTGGTAATTTACATCTACATTAAAAATATCATTACCCATATCTTACCTTCATTCAATAAAAATGTGCCAAATAACTTTAAAATATTTAATCGAATTGTGATCAAATATATTTATTTTTGAAATCCTAGTTTTCTCAAATGAAAGTAATCAAGGGAATAATAAACTTACAAAGTTAAAATAAAAATTTGCAAGCAAGTAACGCTTACAATGTGAATTTCACGTATTAATAGCAAGCAAAAGTCCTGAAACACTGCCAATTGTTCCATGGAGGTATTTTATGTGGAAATATGAATTTTATATTTTCTAATATTTTGTTATGAATACTTTCAAAGGTGCAGAAAAGTTGAAAGAATTTTACAGTTAACTTGTGGACTAACCACCCAGATTCTATAATCAATATTTTGATTTTACTTGCTCCATATTTCATCTGTCTCTCTATTCATATATCAATGCATCTTATTTTTTATACATTTCAAAGTAAGTTGTAGACATTAGTACACTTTCTCCCAAATATTTCATTGCACATAGTTAATCATTATTAACTGGAGTTTAATGTTTGTTTATGACTTTTTTCTTTCGAGGTAAAAATTATACCCAATAAAATGCATAAATCTCAAATGTATGACTCAATGAGTTATGACAAATGCATAAGCCCAGGCAACTGAAACCTCTGTCAAAATACTAAACAGCACCACCTCCCAGGAATTTTCTTCACATCCTTTCCCAGTGTATCTCTAACCCTTCCCCTCACTACCCAGAGACAATCATTATTCTGATTCTTTTTTGTCACAAATGAAATATAATACAGTATGTAATCAATCATTTGTGTGAGACCTCTTTGACCCAACATGTTTGAGATCTATCCATGTTGTTGAATCAGTACTTAATTCCTTCTTATTGCCGAGTAGTTATCTCTGTACAAATATAATAGAATTTATCTATTTTCCTACCAATGAATATCTAGACTGTTTCTAACTTTGAGATATTATAAAACTGCTATGAATATAAATCTTTTTATGGAATTATACACTTTTCATATCTCTTGGAATAAAATTTGAGATTATGCGGTAGTGTGTATTTGGTTTTATAAGAAACTACCAGAATGTTTCGCAAAGTTGTTGTATCATTTTACAATCTCAAAGTACTATATGAGACTTCTGATTGCTCCGTATCTTTGCAAACATACATTGTCTGTCATTTTAATTTTAGCATTCTGATGGGAGTTTATTGGTATCTCAGTACCACCCGTGAGAATAGCATATTAAATTACATTTCTCTGAAGACAAACCACCTATGGCACTATTATACTTACGTATTGCTATTTGTATATCTTCCTTTTTGAAGTGACTCTTCAAACTTTTATGATTTTTGAAGGGTTGAGTTTTTTTATGACTGAGTTGTAGGACTTACTAAAATATGCTACATACCAATTCTTTGCCATATAAAGTTTTGCAGATATTTTCCCCCTATTTTTTGGCTAGTCTATTCATTTTCTTAATGGTGTCTTCTGGTAATCAGAAATGTTCTTTATATAATCTAGTTAACTAATGTTCTTCAAACATGGTTACTGTTTTCTGCATCTTTTGTAAAATATCTTTGCCTGCCTCCAAGTAGCAAATATATTTTCCTTTTTTTAGAGCTTTACGGCTTTAGCTTTTAGATTTAGGTCAAGAATACACACACGCACACACACACAACGTTCTTCTTAAGAAAAGAGTAGCATATCAAATATAGCAAAATATTTAAAGAGTAATAATTTATAATTAAGTATAGTTTAGCCTGAGAGTACAACATTGGGTTAATTTCAATGTGATTTATCACATTAACATACTAAGAGAAAATATCTTATAATCATTTCAATAATTCAAAAAAAGCATTTGACAAAATCAAACAATTCATAATAAAATAAAACAAACTCTCATCACTCTAGAAATACAAACGGATTTTCTCAATCTGTAAAAAAGCATCTATAAAAAACCTGCAGCTAAATAATATTTAAGGGTGATGTATTGAATGTTTTCTATGATTTCCAATTTTATCTCATATATTTAAAAGTGTCATGATGTGCTAAATGCTTCCCAAATTTCTCTTGTTCCTTCTTCAAATTACTTATAATCAAATTAAGAGTATAAGCAAATAAAAGAAAGAAAATGAAGCACATACTGTCTCCAAAATAAGTCGTACAGATAATCAGTACAGAAGGGTTTCATGAAGGTGATTGATCACTAATGGCATGGATTTTGTAGATAATATAGAAAATGGAAACAGAGCTGGAATAATTTCAGAAGTTTCAGAAGGATGGGAGAGAAAGACAATAGGGCTTGGGTACAGCCTTACAAGGATTTCAGTGGAGGAGAAGAAAAATGGCCTCAGACTCTGGGGCTTTTGGGGATGACCAAAATAAATATAAATTAAGAATAAAACGAGATTAGTCCTGATAAACCCAAGTCAGACAGTTGTTAAATTATAAACATTGGATATAAGAAGGACTGACTTTTGAAGACTCCCATTTCACCATTAATGATGAGGCCCTGGGGAAGGGGAGAGGGTAGGGTCTAGGTTTCTTACTTAAGGCCTCTTCCTAAGTCATGATGATGAAGGGTATGAGAAAATATGAAAGTAGGAAACAAAAATATTTTCAAGTATATAGAAGTTTTAAACAACACAATTTACAAATTGATCTAATTGGAAAGATATTTATTATAAGCATATCTGGGTATAACAAAATTTAGCCATTTAGGATATACACAAATTTCACAGGTTTCAAAGAATAAGTCCACTGTTGACCTCATTTACTGATTATAGTACATTTAATTTACAAAGTCTATGAAATTAAAAATTAAGAACATCTAAAGAATTCCTTCATCAAAGAAGAAATCATAATGAAAATTAGAAATACATAAAACTGAACATAATGAAAGTACCACATATCAGCATTTGCCAGTGTGAGCCAAATAGTGCAAAAGTAAAATCTGTAACTTTATATGTATTGTTTGCAAATAAAGAGACTTTGAATATTAATGTACTAAATACTTTTGGGCTCAGAAAAAGAAAAATCTAAAAAACTTTGTTAAAGTGAAATAAGATATTTTCAAAAAAAAGGAAATATAAACTTCAGTTAATACAAATTGAGTCTTAAAAAGCCAAAAGTTATATGCCTGTGGACCCAGCTACTTGAGAAGCTGAGGGTGGAGAATTGCTTGAGCCTGGGAAGTAGAGGCTGCAGTGAACTGTGATGGTACCACTGCACTTCAGCCTGGGTAACAGAGCAAGAAAGTGTGTGTGTGTGTGTGTGTGTGTGTGTGTGTGTGTGTGTGTGTGAGAGAGAGAGAGAGAGAGAGAGAGAGAGAGAGAGAGAGTGAAAGAGGAAGACAGGCAGGCAGGAAGGAAGGAGATAGAGAGGAAAAGGGAGAAAAGGGGAGAGAGGGAGGAAGGGAGGGAGGGAGGGAGGGAGGGAAAGAGGAGCCAAAAGCTGGTTTTCTAAAATGACCAAGAAACTTGATGTATCTCTGGAAAGACTGCTCAAGAATATTAAAGAGAAACTATAAATAAGTTAGAACATAAAGGGGATCATAAATACAGGTATAGCAGATATTGAAAAGAAATTATGAAAAATATATGCCAATAACATTAAGTAATTTCAAGGCCAAAATAATTTACTAAAACCAGCTTAAGAAATAAAAGCTTAAATATTCTATAACTATGAAGAAATTAAAATTGTAATTAAAAATCTTTAAACTCTTTCAAATCGATTGCTAATGGAAATATAACCACTTTGGAGAAATGTTTGGCAGTGTCTTGCAAATATAAACACATACCTACTCTTTGAACCAGCAATTCCACTCCTAAGTATTTACTCTCTTGGATGAAAACATATCCACACAAAGATTTTCACAAAATGTTTATAGCAGCTTTACTAATAATGGCAAAAATCTGGAAACAATCCAAATGTCCAACAACAGGAGAGTAGATAAATTGTTATATTATCTAATGAAACTCTACTTAGCAATAGAAAGGAATGAACTACAGGCAACATCATGGGTGAATCTCACAGACATTATGTTGAGTTAAAGAAGATGAACACATTAGAATACCTACTGTATGATTCCATTCATATGACGTTTCAAAGCAGCCAAAACTAATTTTTGGTGAAAAAATTTAGATTAGCAGCTGTCTCATCTCTGGATGTGAATGAGGCAAGAAAGAACTTTCTGGAATGACCAAAATGTTTTTATACCTTAATAGATTATATCAATTTATCAAAATTGAACAATTAGGATTTGTGAAATTCAATGTATTAGAAGATCATATAAAATATTAAAATAATAGTAAGTGAGGGGGCATGGAGGGAAAGGTATAGATGAAGCAAGAATAGCAAAATGTTGATAGTTGTTGAACCTGAGTGATGGGAGATTACTGTATTCATCTGTTGAATTTGTGTAAGTTGAAATTCATTTAATATTAGCAACTCTAACTACAAAGAGACCCTATACAATTCATGAAGGGTAAAGGTAGAAAACTATTATTTTAATACGTATTTTAAAAAGTCCATAAAATTCATCATTGTTCTTGAGAACAATTTTAGTGAATGATAAATAAAAAGGAACTCTGTAACTTAAAGGAATATCTATCAAAATGTACAGAAAGCATCAACAATTTCAATGGTGACTATTTAGAAATATTATCTAAAACGAGAGGCAAAACAGGGATGACCATTATCAACAATTTAAATCAGCAATATATTGAAAGTCTTACAATACAGGAAGGAAGCCCCAAAAGACAACAAAAATTTAATGAAATAAAACTCTAATTATTCAGAGAGATAGTATTATAGTACACATGTTAAATCCAAAATAGTACAAAGAAAAAATTTTAGAGTTAAGAGCTGAGCTAAGGTTGGATATAGAATCAATATGTGAAATGTAACTGCAATTTTGTAATAATAATAAAGAGATGATAACAATTTTAAAATTCCACTCAGGATGCAACAAAAAATATAAAATATCTAACAATAAATCGAACAAAATATATGTAAAATATTTGTGGAGAAAACTGTACAACCTTATTAAAAGATTATTTAAATAATTTCTACAAAACCAAATATTCATAGTGAAATCAAATATAAAGATGTCAACTCACTCAAATTAATCTATGGATTCCATGTAATTCCAGTAAAAAGTCAACAGGGTTTTTCCTAAAACTTGGCAAAGATTTTTCTAAAATTATTTGGAGAAAAAGGGACAAGATACTCCTAAAAGGTACCCAAATAATGGATTTGCTGTTGTAGAGTTTAAGACCTACCGTAAATCTATGGTAATTAAAACCATGTGGTGCTACTACAGTGATAGACAAATAGGCTCATGGAACAAGATATAGAACCCGGAAACAGAGCCATGTTGATATTGAGGCTTGATTCACAACGAAGCAGAATTTTAAAGAAGAGGGTAAAGGATGGAATTAGTGGTACTAGAATAGCTGATTTTCAAAAAATCAAAAAGAAAGATGAAATTGGATTCTGCTTGTACCATAAACAAAATCAATTCAAGGCATGTATTACATACAAACAAGTAAACAAGTCTTTAGCTATTTTTAAAGAATATATAAAGGAGGATACCTTTATGAGTTCTAGATGAAAAATATTTTTTAAATGAGACAAAAATGTTTAAGCATAAAAAAATCTAATTACATTAAAATTGAGAGTTTGTATTCATCAAAAGATAGCTTTAAAATTCAAAGAAAAAATATAGAATGGGAGAAGACATTTGTCATACAGTTAATTGATAAAGAATTAATAACCAGCATGCATATCTAAAATTTCAATAAAAATTAAAGGTTAAAAATATAAACAATCATTTCACAGGGGATGAAACACAAATGTCCCTGGCATGTAAGAAAATATCTTTATTGAGTATTATTCAGGGAAATCCAGATAGAAACCACAGTAAGATTTCATCATGTGTATAAAGTTTGCACAAAAAAGCTGAGTGATAGGCTAAATAATGCCTTCTCCTGCCACACCCTAATCTCCACAATTTATGAATGTCACCTTATATGGTTAGGGGAAGTTTGGAGATGTGATTAAGGATTTTGAGATGAAGAGCATATCCTGGGTTATCCAGGTGTTCTCTAAATACAATCACAAGTGTCCTTATAGGAGTGACACAAACAGAGGTTTGACTACAACGGAAAAGGAGGTGATGAGATGACAGAAGCCGAGACTGGAAAGATGCACTTGAAGGTGGAGGAAGGAACCATACACCAGGCACTACAGACAGCCACTAGAAGCTGAAAAAGATAAGAACATTGATTTTTTCCCCCTAAATCCTCCAGAAGAAATTAGCCCTACTAGCATCTTGACTTTAGCTCAGTGAAACTGACTTTGGAATTACAGCCTCCAGAATTCTAAGAGGATATATATGTGTTATTTTAAACCACTAAATTGTGATAATATGTTACAGCAACAATAGGAAACTAAAAAATACAGTCTGATAATATCATGTGTTGGCAATAATCTAGATCTTTATACCAAGGGAGGCAAAGTGAATTGATATTACTACTATGTAACTGTCTTGTAAATTAAACCTAGATTTATAATATAAGACCCAGAGATTCTAATCTTAAATACTGACCCAGATAAATCCTCAAATATGTGACCCAGTAGACATGTACAAAAAGTTTCAAAGAGTTATTGATTGAATAGAAAATAACTGTAAACAAACAAAATATAAGTAGGAGAATAGATAAAGGAATGCTGGTGTGTTCAAACAATCCAATAGTACATAGAAGTAAAATAAATAACAATAGCTACTCACACCAAAATGTATACATATTTGATGTCTGTTAAGTGAAAAAAACATACCTGAGAGAAATACAGTGCCACCATTTTTTAAATCTCAAAAGCAATATAAAAGAAAAAAGCAAGAGGATATATTTTAAAATTCAATATGGTGGTTCAGTATTGCGATTCTTTGAGAGAGGTAGAAGGACATGAGCAGGGAAGAGCTCTGAGAAAGCTTCAAATATGACAATGTGTTCTTAAGGAGGCTGGGAAATTCATAGATGTAATGGCTTTATTGATGTGGCAACTCTGCTAGGATATAGTCCCCAGTTACTCAAACATTTATCTAGGTGTTGCTGTGGAGGCATTTTGCAGATGTATTTAAAGCCCATAATCAATTGACATAAAGTAAAGAAATATTCCCTCAGGTAATCTGGGCAAACCTCACCGAATCTATGGGAAGGCCTTAAAAGCAGGTTTGAAGTTTCCCTGGGAGAGAGAGGGAAAAAAAAAAAAAAAATCTGCCTGTTCTTGTAGAGGTCTGTACTGCTCATTATCTCCCCTTCCTGACTGACTGTCCTGTGGTTTTGGACTGGCTTAGCCAACCCCCATATCCTGTTAGCCAATTCCTTGTAATAAATAATACATATATCTGTCCTATGAGTTCTATTTCTCTGGCTGAATCCTGACTGATATAATAGATGTTGCTTTACCATTTTCCTATTATGTTATTTACATGTAATGATCAGATTCACTGTTTTGGGGGAAGGGTAAAAGGTCATTCTTTACATACTCTTCATTTTCTTTTATTTTTCTTATTTTTTGGAGGGGTAACCAGATCATGTAAAATGCATTACTGTTTTAAATGAAGGGCTGAATGTTGTTTGATAAAGACTAAAAGGATTATATTATCTAAATGAATTAAAATCTCATAATTCTGAAAGAATACTTAAACGAGTTATGTTTTAGATCTATAAAGTACTACACAGTAGTCCTTGAAAATAAGGTCTCATTCTGTAAAGGGAATTTGTTTTTAACGCATTTATAACTTACAGGTGTCTGGCCAGTCCAATCTTACAGTCTTTAAATAAAATGTAGGAAGACACAAATATCTCAACTGAAAACACACCCACACACAAGCACAAAGTAAACATTTTAAAGTGCATTTTTGTCTGAAGTCACTTCACTGAACCTTCTTCTAATGATTGCTGGGAGCTGCTATAGTGCCTCAGCAGTTACCTGTCACTTGGTCTCAGGAATGTGGCAAACTAAATGCTTGAAAAATCCTAGTTTGAAAGCACTCAAGAGGCTAGAAAGGATCAGACCACTGTGACAGTTTCCTGAGGAGGTGGAGAAAAAGAAGGCTGAGACTTCTTTTTGCAACGTGGATTGCACCAAAGGGAGAAGCTGTTCTGTAGAATAGGGAGAGCTAAGTGAATTAATGCTTTAATTAGCCAAAATGAAACTGGAGCCAACAGCTAACTTCTGCAGTAGGTAAGCAGAAGGGAGAAGAGGAGCGTGAATGGAAGAAAGACCAGGTAGAGAAAGTGACTGAGAAAGTGATCCCGGCATAGTGTCTGACATTCACTACCTGTATGGCCTTGGAAGATTACGCTTCTCAGAACAGACCTCCTACTCTGCCAGAATGAGTGTGTTAATAGTACCCACATCATAGGCAATGGTGGCTTGAGACTCTACAGAAGAATGGTTTGTATGGCAACCTAATGGAAGTGAAGAAGAAGACGGAGGATTCTCTTAAGGCTATAAAGCAATCATACTGTTTTTACTTAGACTCTTTATTTACTGTTGTTTAAGATACAGTACTAATAGAATTGGCAGTGATGAATAATGAGATAATGCACACAATGCAGCAGCATGATGCTGGCAAATAAAAGCACTTTATAAATTATAGCAGTAATAATTAATACTAATTATCATACCAAGTGTTCTTTCCTTCTTTCTTATTTATATATATTTGTCAGATGTTCATAACCTAAAAGAAATGACTTTATTTAATTTTAATTTGATTGAAATTTATATTATGCAATATACCTAAATATATGAGACAACTTAATATTTCATTTGTAAAGATTTACTTCTATATTTATAAAAGGTTGACTCCTGGTCTTTCAGAGTGAAAAGCAAAATTCATACAGAGATTCTTTTAAAGCAAAAAAACACCAGGTGTTAAAAAATGAAATTAATAGTGCTTTTAAAAACACTTATAAATCACTTTCATAGTCTCCATTAGATGCATTATGTACACACTAAATTAGCCAATATTGCATGTTAACAAGATTCCTTATATTTATTCTAGGCATGTGGCCATATTTGTGTTGTTTTTTATCTTCAATATGCCCACATGACAATAAATGATCATTTTGTTAATTTAAAGTGTTGCTGTTTCTAACATTTATCATACTTTCAATAAAATAATCAGACGGGCTAGGCCAGAAACATATTACCTCTGGAAAATCATTTCAACAACACACAGGCTCATCGGTGGTATACTAACTAGGGTACTTGCTGAAATAATCACTTAGAACATAGAAATTAAACAAAAATATCCCAAACTGAAAATGCACTCTGTACAGAGAGTTATCGTCATCATCATAATATTAATAATAATCAAATAACTCATACTTCACATGGAAATGCATATATGTTTTCCATGATTTACATAGGCTGGCTGAATTTAGGTAAACCCATTAACTTGATAGATTAAAAACATCACGGGTAGTGAACTATGAAATGTGGTTCTCATGAAGGCAATCGTGTCAGAAAACTTGATCGTAATGAAACTGCTGCTGCTTGGAAATGCTCTATCAGATTTTGGGACAGACTACGTTAATTTGCGAAGAAGAGTTATTGACTGTGATTCTAGAGATCTTATAGCACAGTAATTATTACAACAAACAAGATGACATTAGTTATTTATCTGTTTCGTCTTATATTCTGAGTTCAAGCTCTGGAATCATAGGCACATTACATAAGAAATGGTCAGGTATATTCCCTGATGCCTAAGGACATCATTAGATTTTCTTAAAACTTAATTTCTCACCTTTTAAACTTTCATCACTCTTACAGATGTCTCATATATTCAGTTTTCTCTCTAGCCTTTCTTTCTCAGGTATTTTAGCTTCTTGCTATACCATTTAAAAATTATAATAACATTGATATAGCATACTTCTGAGTCAGCATTGCTCCAAACTTTTTACATAAACAAATTTGTTTAATCTTAACCACAATCCTAATAGTAAACATTAGTTTGCTATGATCATTTCTATTTTATGAATAATGAACATTGAGGTTAAGACAAAGACAGTATATGATTTGTCTGAGATCACACATAGCTGATATATGGGTAAGTGGCAGATCCAGGATTTTTATTTACTTTTATTTTTTAAATTTTCAGTATCAATTTAATACCATTTAACTATCCAATGCTAATTAATTGGCAGTTCACATCGACTCTTGTTTGTATATAATTCCATTTCACTTCCTTTCTCAACTGGATTATTTTGAAGCAAATTTCAGACATATTATTATTTATTTGTAAGTATTCCAGCAAGCATCTCTAAAATATGAGAGCTTCCTTAAACATAGCAACAAAAAACCATTGTCAAACTCAAATTAATAATTATTTCTCAAAATCCAGTCTTTAAATTCTCATGTTTTTTTTCATAAATATACTTTTCTATTGGATTGTTTGAAACAGAATCCAAACAGATCCACATAGTCTATATGATTGTTATGTCTCTTAAGTTCCTTTTAATTCCTTCTCCCTCTGTTTTCCCTCTGTGTTGCAAAAAGCGAATTTTGTTCTCTGGAGTTTTCAGAATTTTGGATTTTGCTGATTGATTTAATATGTTCCCCTTCACTTTGTACTCCCTGTAAACTGGAAATTAAGTCTAGGGGCTTGATATGATTTGCCATTTTGTATGCTTTTGTTGTTATTGTTTTGTGTTTTCAGTTGGCGTGGTTTGGTTTGGTTTGAAAAACTATGCCATAGGTGTGGATCCTGGGCTTGAACCAGTCTGGCTTCAGAGTCTGTGCTCTTAATGACCTCACTACATATCCTCATAAATATTCCATGCTCCTTCCATTCTTATTTGTGACTTTGTTTACTCTCTTTCAAGAAGCCTTCCATTATACCAGCAGACTGTCGCAGAACCTTAGTCCTCCATTGCCCATAATACCTTACTTACTTTGTATGTCATCTCTTTTGTAGCATTTTTCACATCCCAAGATATTGAAAAATAAAGTGTCAATATATCTCATCACTAGTAATTTGAAACAAAGGAATGTGTTTTCATTTTTGTATTTCTAGTATCCAGCCCATATATGATACATAGTGAAAAATAAACATTCATGAGAGAATACGTGTAAGTGAATACTTAAGTGTAGGACTGACTGAAATAGAATTGCTTAAAAACCATAAAACAGCTAAGCATAGAGGAATTAAGGTCATAAGCTGGAAGATATCCATTGAAAATACAGCTACCAAAAAAGTCTACAAACCCAGGATTCTAATCCAGAATCCCAAGCTAATCATGAAGTATTTTTGACATGTTAGAAGAAAAGAAAAAAGTAAAAGCTGTCTATGAGGGTGCCTTTTTGTAAACAAAGAAAAGAACTTTGATTAAGGAAAACAAAGTTCATTACAAATCAAGAGCCCAGAGAAGTAACAGCAGGGTGGGGGTAGTAGTGTTGGGAAAGAGAAAGCACCAAAGCAGCTCGCTGGGGCTGAGACAGGAACTTCAGTCATCGTGCGGCCACTGGGAGGGAACTAACTCCGGTGCTCTGCTTTCTTGACACCCTGATCCAGATTTGATTTCCAGGGAGGGATCAACCAATCACCCACATTTGATCTTATCCTTGACCTTGGACTGGGGAAGGGGTAGGGCCCCTGACTTGAGGTCCCACTGAACCGTATCCCTTGGAAAATAGACAATTCCTCCAAGGAAAAGTGGTGCTGTTAAGAAGGAAAAATGAAGTTTAAATTCCTCTATAAAACTCCCAGCACTACCAATATTTCCAAAGTATTTCTGAAGTGCCTATGCTGAGGATACAGCCAAGAACTGGACAAATATGAAACCTGCCTTTATGAAGTTAATAAAAAGCACAAACACGTAACAGTTCCAAAAAGATAAGTGATAAGTGTTGTAGAAACATAACAGGAGTAACTGACTCAACATGGGTTTTCAGAGAGGCCTCCTTGAAGAATAAACATATGAGCTGGATCCTGAAAGTTGATAAGGGCTACCTAAATAATGGAGGGGTAAAGGGTGTACCTGGGTAAAGGAATAAAATGTGTCAAGTTGCCCAGACCACACAACAGTGTTCTTTTATTAAACAGAGACAAGCCCAATGTAGATATAGCGCAAAAAACCCCACAAACAAACGAACTGAATTGTGTAGCCGGGAACCCAGAGAGGAGCCAGGCTAAGGAGAATCCTGTGAAGATTTTGAATTTCATGTCAGTAACAACGAGGAAATATAATAGGCTTCCAAATGGTTATGCGGTATACAAATTTTACAGCAATCAGTATAGCAGCAGTATAAAGGATGGCTTGGCTAGAACAAGAGTAGAAATAGGAAGATTAATTCAACTAGTGGCAATAGGAATCTAGATAAATTGACTGATTTAAAAAATACTGTTAAGTCAGCATGAACAGAACAGATTAAATGGATGGGGCTAAGTGAGAAGACACTAGTCAAAAGACCCCCATTTCTGGCATAAGCAAAAGGGTAGTGGGTAAGGGTCATTTGTTGAGATAACTTTTATACTAAAGAAACACCAAGGGTCCTATAAGGAATGTAAAGCACTTTGATTCGATTAGTCAAGAACCAAGTAGAGATGCCAAGGAGGGCATCTGGAAATACATACCTGGAGCCCAGGAGAGATGTTTTTGCTGCAAATACAGAGTTAAGACGTCTTAGGCATAAGGATGATAATTTGAGACATGGGAGGGAATGAGTTCACCCAGGGAAGAACATACAAAGAAAAAAGAACTTTGCTCAGAGACATAAAAAACAACAGTTAAAACATTTGGTTGTACATTTCGGAAGGGGCAAAAAAGACGAAAGAACAAAGACTGAAAAAGAAACCCAAGAGTGTGTTAGGATAGATTGAGGAGAAAAGGTTGAGAGAGGAAACAATTAGAAGTATTGAAGACTACTTGGAAATAAAGAGAAAAAAAAGATTAAAAGTTGTTTGTTGGCCAGGAGCGGTGGCTCACACCTGTAATCCTAGCACTTTGGGAGGCCGAGGCGGACGGATCATGAGGTCAAGAGATCGACACCATCCTGGCTAACATGGTGAAACCCTGTCTCTACTAAAAATACAAAAAAATTAGCCGGGCGTGGTGGCGGGTGCCTGTAGTCCCAGCTACTCGGGAGACTGAGGCAGGAGAATGGCGTGAACCCGGGAGGCGGAGCTTGCAGTGAGCCAAGATCGTGCCACCGCACTCCAACCTGGGCGGCGGAGGGAGACTCCGTCTCAAAAAAAAAAAAAAAGTTGTTTGTTGGATTTAATCACATAGAAATAATTGTTAATATGAGTGAAACAGGTTCAGTAAAGTGTTGGGATGGAAGCCAAATGGGAGAAAGTTAAGGGGTTGGAGGTGATATAAGCAATAAATATTGGCAATTTGTTTAAAAGGTTTGTGAAAAGAAGGCAAGAGGAGTAATAGGTGACGATGAAGAAATTTTAATTTTGTTACCATTGGTAGCTGGAATTTTGAAAGCTATTATTATTGGTGCATTGGAATGTATAAGTTATTACCTTTAAATGAAAAAACTACTTCAATTGAATTACTTTCATATCTTATGATCCATTTTGTTTTACATGCATGATCTTCAAGTTTTGGAACTCAGAAGAGCTGCCCAAAACTGGGATTGCAAATACAATCTTTTGCAACACAATTCTTCAGGCAGCTATTATATAATAGACTTGGCACTTGCGATGATACTTAAGGCTGAATCTGGACTCAGCAAGCAAGAGTGCTATGATTGATTAGCCATGTCTGCCATTAGCTCAGACCCAGGGACTGATCCTGCCAAATACTTGCTGACTCCAACCTAGAAGTTTCACTTGGCAATACAGCCCTTCTCAAATAACTGGTTAGGTGATACTTAAGTCAAAATTAGTTTGATATTTATATCAGTGTCTCAAATCCTATTTATGCTCACATAATATGATAGACGTTTATTAACGCAGAGCCTATCTTGGTTTTCATCTAACGATATTGTCTCTTTGTATGTTGACAATATACTTTTGTAGAGCTGTCTGAATTTATAATTATGTTTTTTAAAACTCTGTACATTTACATAGTGGTTGAAACATTTCATATACAACAATTCTATTAACTTTTCCATGTTAGCACATAAATTACTCAAATTACACATTACTCAAATAAATATGTCCCTCTGAAAAACAGCTGATTGCAACGTGTTACATCTTTGAGAAAAATATCTTTTTGCAGTTCAGTTGAGATTCACATGTGAATACAGACGCCACCTAAACTACAGATTACATCCACCTCATTGTCAATGCTGCAAGAGGGTCTGAATGTGCTGCTTTTATCTCCCTATAGGTGAATAATTATGGCAGCCAAAGAAAGGCAACTGAGAAATAAGCCCAGCATCAATTTTAAGAGAAAGCATTCAATCTGAGTGTTAAATCTGGAAGGACAGAGCCAGAAAAGAAGGAAAAGATGTAGGGAGAAGGTCCAGACTATTAATTATTTGTGTTGAAATTTTCCTTTGCCTTAATAGACATACTTCAGAGGTCATGTTCAATCACCCCAAGAACACTATAGTTGGACCTCATTGACAAGATAACTAATAGACAATTAGGGTACAATGGGGGTCATTTATTTGCCTAACATGTCTCTAATTTGCCAGTCAGTTGAATCTTTAGAGGAATGAGCTCACTGTTTAGTGGGTCTTTTTGATAGCTATACTGTAGAACCTAATATTTTAGATTATGAAAAACAGATGAAGTAGACAGTGAACTTTTTAAAGAAGACATATTATTAAATTAATTAGAGGCATAAACTGCTACTTAATCCAAATGCTATTAGAAATTTTTCATAAAAGAATATTTCACTTAGAGATGTTACTGTCTCTAAGAGCATCTTTTTGTGATTTGGTTTTGTTTTGGATTTTAAAAACTGGACATTGAATAAGATGAGGCTAATTTAAATAAATGTGTGGTGAAACAAGGCTCCAGGAAAAATGACTTATCCCATGGATGAAAACAACAAGGTTTTGTTTTCAAGTTTGCATTGAAATTTGAAGGACCTAATTATTTTAATGGGATAGTGTTATGCGTGATTATAGGTCTAAGTAAAACTGATTTCACTCATAATCTGCTGTTGATATTTTTATGATTGGTTTCAAAGGCACAGTCATAATGATAAACCAGTACCTTGAGTCCTATGAGCTGAGCCACTTAATAGAAACCTATAAATAAATAGGATTCATAAAGATTTCTGTCTGCACATATGAGATTATTGGATTTGAGATCAATGAACTTTTTTCCACCACACTCACAAGTCATTTGTAACCACTGGGAAACTTATTTTACTAAAGAAGATCAATATTTTCTAGAAATGTAAGAGGCCCCCATGTTGATGTAAAAAAGGAAATAACTTTGAGAAAATAGAGTTCTTAGGAGAAATACAATGACCAACTTTATAGAAGTCCAAATAAGCAATAAATATTGGCAATTTGTTTAAAAGGTTTGTGAAAAGAAGGCAAGAGGAATAGGTGACAATGAAGAAATTTTAATTTTGTTACCATTGGTAACATTGGTAACAAAATTAAAATTGTATTTCTATTCTAAAGGAGAATTTGCCTTGAGAGAATCATAAGACCAAGTAACCACTGGAGATGATAACTTCTCCTAATTACAAGATCTGCTTTATTTTAAAAAGTTTATTTCATCATATATTTCATATTAACTTACCATTTTGTAGGAAAGTAGGGGAAGATGGTTTGTTCTCCTAAATGTCCAGCACAGAGAACTATCAGAAACATTTTACCCCAAAGAAAAGTTTGTAGTGTGCTCTTCTAGCCCAGTGCCTACATATTTCAAACACTTTTTCTAATAGCAGAAAAAATGAATGCAATTGTCACCATAAAGATGCTATTATGGAAGATATATTTTTTTTAAAAAAAAGGAATTATGAAAGGAATTTTCCTTTAAAATAGATTAAAATTACATATTATTTATATTTATATATTATTTTTAGTTATGGCAACCACCTGATTTGTCAAACTTCTCAGACAAGGGTTATTAATCCTTTCATTTTGGTATGCCTAATTCTGTAGTATCCTAGTATTCTGTGCTTTGTCTTTGAGCTGTAAATTATCAGAAAAAAATATTTCTTTTCTCTCTTAAAAGTCCAGTTGCAGAATCATTGTGTGATATGGCATGGAGTCACTAAACAATTGCAATACAAATCAGTTCAGTGATTTTTATAATTAACAAGTTCTCTTTACATTCTATTTTCATAAAATGTTTATATACTTTTTTTTAAGCACAAAATATGTTTTCGTGATTTCAGCAGAAAGGCAAAATGTCTGAATTTTTTAAATAATCGATCAAAGTAAGAATAAAAAGAGATTAAGTCACAGGTGTCTTTTGAATCTTGAGTCTTTTGAACCATGAGTAACTTATGGTTAAATATTAATGATAATTATATATTTTTTAACAATCTGGCCCTGCTCATAATACCCCGTGAAAACAAACAGGTATCAATGTCACTTCCTTCTTATTGTAAATGCAGAAAAAAGCAAACGCTGAAATCTCACAACAGTATTCTTGAGTTTGTCCCCAGGGATTACTTTATGTAAAAGAAATACTGATGCTAAAAGTAAAAAGAAAAAGAAAAGAAAAGAAAACCTGCCAACATGCATGCAGCCAGATGGGGGCAATACATTTGAATATAGGTCCTAAAATCACATCCTAAAAACCCATTCTCTTCCCTCTGTATCATGCTTGATATCTCCTTTGGGTTTTCTCACCTTGAACACCACTGCCGTATTCCTTGCTATGACTCTATGGAAGATTCTAGCCCCAGGCTCAACATTTCCATGGGAACTTTAACATAAACTGAAAGGAGAGAAAAAGCAAATTCAAGAAGCAAAAAAGAAAATACTCAATTTTATAAAAATGGAGATGTCTGGTTCCATCTTTGACTATTTCTTGTTTGTTTTCTACGATCCATTTAATCTAATTCCTAACCCCAATGTTATCCTGTTTTATTTCTTACGCATTTCTATTCTAAAGGAGAATTTGCCTTGAGAGAATCATAAGACCAAGTAACCACTGGAGATGATAACTTGTCCTAGTTTCAAGATCTGCTTTATTTTAAAAAGGTTATTTCATAATATATAAATATTTAATTATGATTGCGTGCCACAATTGGACTTCCTTCCATGTGTGTCTGAGAATATATATACACACACACATACTGCAGGAAGAGGGAGAGCAAGAGAGAAAACAACATATGAACAAAACCACTTTTCATTACTATTACAGTCAGAGAAACATCTTTATTGCCTCTTTCTCAAAGTTTTTGAACCTTGACGCTCTTAGGGAAACAATTTGGGAAAAGAAATTATAAGTTTTTTCTTTCCAGGAAGAAAAGAAACACAATTATGTCCCTGGTTTTGTTTTCTTGTACCATTTCTCACATACTACATTCGATCATAATTGTACAATTTTTATCTTCCCTTACCTGGTTTTGAAAATTAGCATAAAATGTCTTACTATTTTTCTTTAATATGTGATAATTCCTAGAAGAGGGTGTGATGCATACTAAGTATTTGTCAAATAAAAGACCTTGATGTATCACAAGTTAGGTTTGTGTTTCTCCTACGTGATTGAAATAAATCGTGATTGAAATAAGTACTGAGTTGATACTGGCCATCGCCAGTCTCAACTTGGAAAGCGGTCTCTAAATTTGGAAATGGGCATTTCTAGAGTAGTAGAATGAACCTGAGGCTGGTTAAAGAGGGACTTCCTGGGAGAATTAGGTTCCTGAAAGGGTTTGAAGCCAAGCTGTGTAGAAACCAAAAGTGAATTACCATTGTTTTAAAGAGTACATACACATATTCAAGGCTAGGATACTAAAGTGGGTTAAACCTGGAGTGAGCTGCCACTATCTCCATGTCAGGGTGCAGGAGTCAGGGCACCTGGCCACATGGAAGGCCATGAATGTCTGAAGTCATAAGTAGAGGAGGGTAGGTGCAGCATCTGACTGAACGTGCTGGATGCTGGGAATTACCCCACTGGCCATTATTCCTACCTTTCCAGGTAAAGGCTTCTGCCCCAGAACAATCTGAAAAAAGTACCTTACAGTTTCTAACAATGATAAATAATTGCATTGCTTAAATGACTTGCTTTGAAATAGATACATTAATTATGCAATTCTAATATAAAAAATTAATTGGGTGAAACTGAAAAAGGAGAGAGTTTCAACAGAAGATTAGCATTCTAATTATCAGAATTGGAGAAAGGAGAGATCTTCATGGGAAAACTTCTAAGAAAAACAGCGGGTGTTGGTGAATGCTCTGTCTTATCCCATTTCTCTCTTTTTTTTTTTTTTTTTTTTTTAACATACTGAGAATGAATTCTAGAAAATCCACAAAGTAAGTTAATTCTGAAATTTATATATACAAAGAGAAGGTAATATTTATGTAAAGCAAACTACTTTTCATTTTGGTGGTAAAATACAAAGCTCAATTTTGCTCATTAGTCAAAAGACAACTGGGAAACAAATACATAAAATCAGTTTTTTCAAACTCAATACAATTGTATTTTGTTTTATATAGAGATGCTTATGAAAATATTTTCTTCATCTATGAAGTTTGTTAAGCAAATAAAAAATTAAAATTATATCGTGAAGGCAGCATACAAGTTAACCTCAGCAGTAGCCCTTTTCGAAAAATCATAAAACTGTGGAACTGAAAGGAATGGAGTTCTATTACAATAAAAACATAATGATATTTGAGGAAACTAAAGAGCTCTAAAACAACCATATAGACATCATAACATATATTGTATGACTAACCAGTTAATTTATCAATAATATGTAATCTTACAGAATATAGTTTTTAGGTTTATATAGTATAAAAAGAGAACACCTTTAACTGATTTATCTTTCAAATGGAAAGTGAAAATTCAGCCAAGTGGGGTATAATGTTGCATACAGGAGACAAATAGCAGATATTTTTATACTTTCCAACTCTGTGATTCTTATATGATATGGGGAAAAATACTCAACCAAAAGTGATTTACCATTTATTAGAAAGTTGTTTGGATATTTGAGGGTTATATTATTCTTTAGTGTGTATTTCTAAATTATTGATTCACTATACTTTGGCCTTAAGTTAATTTAATAATTCGAGGTCACTGACACATTTGCAAACCTTCTATTCCCAGAAAAATGCAGATGTGTGCATGCAAAAGACATTGTATTTCAAAGGTTTCTTGGAGGCTTAGGTTTAGAATCTCTGGATTAAGCCCTAATTTAAATATGTCACCCCTTGAAGTAGAAATATTTATCGGCCGGGCGCGGTGGCTCACGCCTGTAATCCCTGCACTTTGGGAGGCCGAGGTGAGCGGATCACGAGATCAGGAGATCGAGACCATCCTGGCTAACACGGTGAAACCCCGTCTCTACTAAAAATACAAAAAATTAGCCGGGCGCGGTGGCAGGCGCCTGTAGTCCCAGCTACTTGGGAGGCTGAGGCAGGAGAATGGCGCGAGCTCGAGAGGCGGAGCTTGCAGTGAGCCGAGATCGCGCCACTGCACTCCAGCCTGGGCGACAGAGACAGACTCCGCCTCAAAAAAAAAAAAAAAAAAAAAAAAAAATGTATCAAGCAGCTTTTTAAAATGTTGTGGGTTTTTTTTTGTTTTCTTATAAGATGATTTAAAGAAGATAAAAAGACAATTTTGCATTTTGCTCTTCAGTGTGGTAAATAAGCAACATTATGCAGATTGTACTCTATATAAAAGCTTTTAGAAGTGGGGGTGAGGATGGGTGAGGGTTAAAATCAGCAAACCATGAGCCCTGTAACTAAGCTGGAGAAAACAGTACTTTTCTTTCCTATTTGCCCACAAGGTCTCCTTTTCCGCCAAGCTTATGTTAGTTGCTGGCCTGCAACTAGATTCTCTAATTTGGCTGTTTTTGTAAAACAGGCATAGAAAAAAGTTACATGTATACAAATTATTGTCTGTATACATACACAACACACACACATAATGAGAGATTTTGGAAATTAAAAATTAAAAACTCATTATTCTGGGAGTGGTTTTCATTCATTCCCTCCAAATGCATTTTCATTCTTAGGGAGACGGTACTTTCTTTGTTTATATTTTCGACTTGCTGTTGATGATCAAGATATGACAAAGAGAAATTTTCCAAAACAAATTCTTTCTTCATAGCAAACATAGTCTAACAGTGAGAGGTCATTTTTAGTTAGGAGGAAAAAATAGTTTGTATTCTACACAGCTCTGTACACCGACTACTCTTTATAACCTAAGAGAAAAGAGACTTGAGATCCCTTAAGGGGGAAGAGAATTTTCTTTTAACTCTTGCCTATCTGTGTGTGTGTAGGTTTTGCTTCTCTTGCCCACAGGGATTTGGATATTTAGTCTACATCCTGCTCTTCAATTTGATTAGCTCTCCTGGATCAGTGCTTATTGGAATACTGTTTGACATCCCTGGAAGCTAAACCTTCCTCACGTAGGAAAGCACATCTGTTCCTTGAATCCATGTCCCCTGACTCAGTAACCATTCTCTGGTGGTTTCTATAAAACCGAATCCTTACAAGACCAAACAACATCACTTTGCCACCTTAGTTAGGATATCTACTCAAGCAGAGAGCCCTAGTTAATTGGGAACGTGCTGCTGGATTTACAGAAGACCAAGATCCTCACATAAAAAGGAAACCTTTCCTTCTGTGACTTCAAGAGGTTTTCCTTTAACCACGAAGACCCTGGATGTTGTTAGGCTCTGAAGTTTTTGATTATATAAGCAGCTGTTTATCATTTCTTTAGGGAAGAATTCTGCCATGTATCTTTAATATACATTGTCTAAATCAGAAGGTTTTTTTAATACTCTACTACAAATTCAGCTTTGCTACCATGTGCTCACTAAACATGCAATAACCATTTATTGCTGCTGATGAGTTCAGGAACTGGAATTTGCTGAAGCCCACTGTGATCGACAGCTGCCGAAGAACTGAATGTAGTCATTGTCTAACACAAGCTCCCATGTGCTGCAAAAATCTGGAGAGGCTATCGGAATGACTGGTGTATGGCTCTCTGCCCTCAAATACCAGGTGTCATAGGTTAAGCCTCCCTTGTCCCAGTCCAGCCCAGACTACGTGAAGCAGAGGTACCGTTTTTGCACATGCTGTTGATTCAAATGCATACTGAGCTCTCCCTGATCAGCTTGTTCCTTTGGGCGATACCACAATTTCATCTTGTTCAAGCTGTCTACATTCCTGTTTACTTAGGTTTGCAAATAGAACGTTAGCACTCAAATTAGTACTGACAGAACAACCTGCAAGTGTTCTAAATCCTCATTTGCCTTCATTCCAAGGGGCAGCACTATTTTCAAAGCAATATTGTTTTATATCAAAATTGTCCTCATGGCTTGAAAACATAATGACACGGAAATGCACGGCATGAAAACCCTGCATTCCTAATTTCAAATGCAGTCATCTAGGTGTTAAAATGGACACCAAAGGGCATCTAACTCCTTGACCAACGCTGCAGTTTCTTTCTTTTGAACTGTCTGTTTTTCTCATAGGGCACAGAGGTATGTGTAAACAATAGAAAAAAATATTTTAAGGTAGTAATTCAGTAGTGTGTAGGAGTGATTTTTTTCCCTTAATATATAAACAACTCTGACCTACAAAATTCTTTTCTGCTAGTGCTCTGGTTCAATTGCCTGGAGACTCAGTGTCATGATTAGCTGAGAATAAGTTCCACTGCCTCTAATTGGCAGGACTGGAGGCAGGATGGCCAATGAAAAGAAATCCTAAGGGGAGTGAACTGCTTCTTATCCTAACTCAGTTTTATTCGATGGGAAGTCTTGGGTAAGGTCACTAAATCATAGCCCGCTTACATTTCTAAACAATGGTCAATATGTAAGAGAGCAGCAGTTCTCACCCCTGACTACATGTCAGAATCACCTCAGGAGCTTTTACAAAGTAATATACCTTAGTGCCATCCAGACTAAGTTAAATCAGAATTTCTGGATGCGGAGCCTGGATGTTGGTATGATTTAAATGCCCCATGGGACCCTGCAGTTCACTAGATGAGCAGAATCTAACATTCTATTTATACAGACATACAAACAACCCTCACACAGGCTGTCAGGGTTAAGTGGTGCCTCCAATTCTTAAGACTTTGGGATACTCCATCATGAATAGGCTTGTTTCTCATTGGAGTTTTCTTTGCATTCACTTGGTGTTCACCTTTCTCTTCTCTGCAAACTTCCATCCACTTTCTGGCTTTTAAAAATTAGTTTTCATCTCTTATCTACTCTTATGTCCTCATTTGAAGGATTTTTATTTATTTCTTTCTCTCTCTCTCTTTTTTTTTTAATACTTTACTGACATTTTAATGGTGTCTTGAGGAAGAGCAGAGATCTGAGTATTCAATGCACTGTGTTTAGCCAGATATATTTCCTTCTCTAGGTATCCGTTTGAATTTCTCATTTGTTTGGAGAGGCTTGGTTCAATGTTCTATTTTTTTCTGATATGCCTAATCTCTAGCATCACTCCAGAGCTCAGTTGCCACCCATCTGAGAAAAATATATGATGCATCTTTCGCCCTGATTTTCCTTAGAGTCAGCAACTCGCCTGTTGGATGATCTTAGTCTCTCTACACTTTCAGGGAGGAGGAATTTGCCACATTCTTCCAGAAGCATTCTTCTCCCTTTTTACCTCTGTGCCACCTCCCTAAATATGTCATTGCCCTCTCTTTTATGTGCTCTTCACAAATCTTACTCCTGATCTTCCTCATGACAGGTCTTGCAAAACCCCTACATATAATCTGTGTTATAACTAGTTTAAGGGAGAAATAATAACAATTCAACAATATTTAAGAAAGCAATTACATTTTTTAGGAAGAGGCTTCTTTTAAATGGTTCCAGAAAACATTCTTCTCTATCTTAAACAAATATTGTAAAGATGAAAAAGAAGAAGGACCTAGAGTCTTCCATGAGTTTTTAATAAATGAAAGCAATGACACATGGCCAAAAAATGTAGAGTTTAGAAAGATACAACACGAAATTTGAAAGTTTCCATCACTACCTACCAGCCTCTGCCCTAAGATTAATTACTATTAACTAAATGTTTACATTTTATTTCTTAGCATATTCATGTATATGTAAATATATACATCTATATATCTATATTAATAGCAGTATCAATCTTTGTTACATAAAAGAGGTTGTACTACTCACTCTACTTTGCAGCTTCCCTTTTTCATTTAATAGAGTGGAAGTCTAGAAATAACTAAAGCTTGAATGTTTCATGACTAGAAATGTCTACAGGAAGGGGACATTATAAGGAAATCTACAATATGTAACCAATGTGATTTTGTCTTTGAAAATCTGAAAGCCTTTATGAAAAGAAAACTTTTGAATAAAATTATAAACTTCTTTCTCAAGTCATGTCTCAATGTTGGTTTAATTATAATTTTAATTACAATTTTCTGACTTTTTTGCAATGTTAGTAGTAATGAAAATTCAGATGGATGACTGATGCCATCCCTAGAGATATACCTGAATACAGCTCAAAACAAAATCATCCTGATCAGTAAACACTTTATTAAACTCACTGAAGCTTAACGACTTCAATTGTTTTTATCACATATGTCATTAAAAGCATTCTAATTTCATAACTTTAACAAAAGTAATTATTTTCAACTTCAACATTTTGAAGCTCTGACAGTACCAAAAAATAAAAACAAGCTAAAGATAATCTACTTGCTTAATCATATTATAAGAGATTCAAAATTCTGTCCTGTAGTTAGCAATTTACTACTATTTTATGCTATATTTGTGTGTGTATGTGATGTGTGTGTTAGTCATGGTTCTCCAGAAAGACAGAAAGACTATGAATTGGCTCATGTGAAATCTGATTGCTGGGAAGTCCAAAGATCTGCAGCTAGCAATCTGGAGAACACAGAAGGCCAGTGGTGTAGTTCCAGCCCAGATCCAATGTCTGACAGCCAGGGTAGCTGATGATGTGAGTTCCGGTTCGAGTGTGAGTCTAAAAACAGAAGACCTATGTCCCAGCTTACCGTCAGGCAGAGAGAAAGAGGGGATTATCTTTTTCCCCTTCTTGTCCTATTCAGGCCTTCAACAGATGGATGAAACCCACTTATATCGGGGAATGAAATATCCTTTCTTAGTCTGTAGATTCAAATGTTAATCACATCCAGCAACATCCTCAAAAATACAGGAAGAATAATATTTAAATATATGGGTACCCTACAGACACATAAAATTAATCATCATAACGTATTTATGTATATTTGTATACAAATACATATACCATATAGCACTTCCTTATTAGATATATACATTTGTGTATAAGTTTGTTTTTTGTTCTTTGTAGAGAAATAAAAGTGGAAAATATCAGAGAGTCAGCTTATCTTTTTAAGATATTCTGTTATTAGTCATGCAATTTTTCCTGTTTCAAAAAATCAATGTATTCTAGAATTTTAAAAACATATATATGATTCTATTAAATCAGTGATTTAAGGAGTAGATCTGTTTAAACTCAGAGGAGTGGATGCCAACCAGATATCTCATTATGGTGGATGTGGAGACCTACTTTCATCCTGTTTGTGAATTTTTTTTTAATGTGTAACTACTTCATATGTAAAATCTGTTAAGCCTGCTTAACTGGAATGTCCACTCAAATACATAAACAAGAAGTTTTGATTTTAATAAAATACTACAAAGACATACCCTTTTCATTTAAAATTGTAAAGAAAAATAATCAAACTATTAGACACCGGGAAACATAGAATTCTTTCTTGCCAAGTCAGAATTGGATTTTGGTCATCCACAATCAGAGACAAAAAAGAGATTTTACTGATCACAGTATAGAAATTTAACATCTCTGAGGTTAAATAACTTTAAAACTGTTAAACAGTTCAATTCATCAGTTAACTCTTGAGCACCCATACTATGCCTAAGACACGGCTAAATTTGCTGGGGTAAACTAAATAAAAGGGTGCTCTCCTATTCTTTGCAATCTGAGCTGATTGCAGAAATTAGATTTAAATGTATTAAGAGGAACATTAAAATTGCAATTTTTTTTTTATCTATGCCAATAGACCAGCACGAAGAGCACAAATAGACAAGGTGCCCATCCTTGCAGAATTGATAGTTTTATTCTCTCTTATCTCCTCCTCTCCTTTTCCTACTCCAAGACTCGGTCATCACAGCTCTGTTTCCTTCCTGTACTCTACCCATACAGCTACAATCTGTCTCCCTTTTAATGAAGAGCAATCCTCTAAAGTCATGTGGAAAGTCATCTCTAAGCCTTGTAAATGTGGGAAGGGACTGTAATAAATAGGGATTTTTCCCCCTTTCTCTCCTTGCCTCTCTTAAATTCTGTTTCTATACTGTGTGTATATGTAATGAATATATTCCAAAAGCCTTAATATGAATCCCTTGCTTCTGGGCCATTGATTGAAAGTTATATGCATATAGGTAGAGATTATAAAATGTAGACCCTTATTTTTAGGTTTCTAAAGTCCAAAGGGTAATAAAAATATGTGATAACTTTAAAATTTTCAAAGAAAGTAGGATAGAATTGAAAAGCTGTGGTTATGAGTCTATGGTCATAACTGAGTTTCTAACTATATTGGAATACAACATATTAACAAAGTAAGAATGAAGGCTTGGCAAAGAAATATCCCTTCCTCATCACTAAATGTGTAGGAGTGATATACCTTGATTTGCACATATGATTTGGCTGTGTTGTTTCTGGTTGGTGCTGTGCTTGCAACGAAATCAGCTGTGATTAATTAACTCCATTAGGAAACTCAAGTATGAAATATTTCAAATCAACTCTAAGTGCATATTTGAAAATTGTAAATGGTTTTAAACTTTAAAGCCAATCCATCATCGTTTCCAGAACTAGGTTTCCTGCAGTATTAATGTTGCTTCCAATTATGCACATTTCTGCACATGACTATTAACTACAGATTTTACAAGGTAAAGGCTCAGGTTCACATTTGCAGTTTTAGGATGATTTATCCTCCATTTCTCTTCACAGAAATATTATAGGCATAATACACAGAACTTACTGTCTGTGGCTTCAGTACCACCATTCTTTCTAGTTTCTCTCATGTTTCTATGATCTGCCTGTCAGGTCTTCAAGAAACCTTGCTTATGGAAGCGAAGACGACGGACAGTCCTAGCTGCTGCCCCTTTGAATTCATGACTGCATTTCCACAAAGGTCACACTTTCCTTGGACTATTCCCAGTTAATGACTGAGAATGGTACCAGTGACCACCCATTCCTGCCTGCACAGGACACATCCAAAGTCCCTGTGCTCAGGGACTTCCCATTAGTCTAGTCTAAAGTTTTTGAGAAGGGCACTGCAGTGTGAGATTCTTCCTATCTAATTCTTCCTTATCTCTTCTCTTTCATAGGTGTCAGATTCATATCTTCATGTGAAGTCTATGCCTCCTAGTACTTCTCACTTCTCCCTTTATCCTTTACAGATGTATTCCTTAGCAAATATCTTTAGCCTTTAATTCAACCTGCTTCTTGGAGGACCCTAATTAGCACGGTCCTCTTTGTAGAAGTTTGTTCAACTGCCTCTTAAATGTTGATGTTTCCCAGTGTTCTAGCCTCTGTTCTTTTTCATACCATAATTCATTTTGGTTACTCCAATATAGACAACATGGCATTTATCTGTTAGTATTTTTCAGATCTTTATTTCCATACCACATCACTTTCTGGACAACCAGAACTGTCTATACATCTCACAACTAGATATATTCACTCAAAAGAACTACAGGCATCATAAAACCAACGTATTACAAAGTGAGTGCATAATTATTCTTGAACTCACCAAACCCACTCTTTCTGTTGTATTATCTACTCAGTAAATTTTATCATCATCTGCTGGGAAACAGTTACCCAAATCAGATAACTGGTATTCATTCCTGACATATTTATTCCTCCATCCTGCCATCCAGTCATTACAGTCTGTCAGTCCTTCCCTATTAGTACCTCATGGCTCTATTCTTCTCATGCCATGTCTCAGTCAGCTATTAAGTTAATGTTTGCAGAGAAGAGGAAGCTAAATTCAAAGTGACTGCAAGGAGGACTCCAATGACAAGCAAGCCTAATCATGATGCAGAATTTCAGAAACTCTCAAGAATTGGAGGTACCGTTCATCTCTGACATTTCATGTGAGGCATGGGATGAAAACAGATTCTTTGACTGTCTGTAGAAGGAACTTTAGATCATGAACAGCCATACAGTAGCTGGAGCCTGAAAGTTTCCTCTGAAGTTTTACTGAACCAGAGCAGAATGAAATTTAGGGAGTCAACACAATAGAGGGCTGGGAAAGGCTCAGTATTGAGAAGTGTTGGCTCCAGTAATGGTGGCTATCAGACATAAAATCACCATTTTACCCCTAAGACTCTACAAGAAGATAGATATATAGGTATATTGACAGAGAGAGAGAGAGAGAGAGAGAGAGAGAGAGACTGATTTTGGAGGGCTCTCTAGTAACACAACTGGGTTTCTGTTTGTTGGAATCCTCTCATGGTAAAACCCATCAGTGGACAAGTTCCACTATAAGTACAGGACTTTCATTCTATTTTTAGTGATTTGTCTTAAAAATGAAAAAAAAAAAACAACCACCAAAAAAACCAACTCTGATGTATAAGAGTAGAATACAATAATTTCATGTAAACAAGTTTCAAAAATGTCAACTTATATTTATCTTTTATCAAGGAGGAGAAAGAAGGTAGAAAGGAGTTAAGAGAAAGTGAGAGTGGATGCAGGGCAAATGAGATCCACACAGAGGAGAGGATAAAGGCCAGTCTGGACAGAGGGTCTGTCTAAGATTTAGAAAATAATCCACCCAGTAGAAGCCAAAGGGATCCAGCAGGAAAGCTTCATTTGGATGCCTGGGGTACAAGTTGACCTAGAGCAAACTAGTGTTTAGACTAATTCTACAATTCTGTTAGATGGTTTGGGAAGAATTGCTAATGGCACACGGGAAATAAAGCAAATGAAAAGGCAATAATTAACTCCAGGAATTCTTACAAAAAGAAAGTGTAATCATAAAACATGGCTTAAAAGAGAACAACATGAATATAATCACAATAAGATAAAAGTTGAATATTGCTTTCACTAACACATATGATATTAAAAATTAAAGGATACATGAAACTAAACCTTATTAAAACATTTGTACAGGTATCTTAAAGGGAAAGGAAGATGACTCTTCAACAGAGCAAATGTTCTCAAACTTTAGTGAGCATCAAAATCACCTAGAGAGTTTGTTGAAACAGATATTACTGGGACCCATCCTCCGTAGATCTGGAGTGGGGCCCAGAAATTTGCATTTCTAGCAGGTCACCAGGTGATGCTGCTGCTTTTAGTTTGTAAACCACGTTTTGACAAATACTTCTATAGGATGTTTCACCTGCTCCGAGATCAACTGGGCCTTTCCCTGCAACTGGGATTATTTGAAATAAATCTTAAATAAAGATGCTTGGGATGCAACAAACATTATTAAAATGTGATAATCACAGCCTTCCCTTCTCCTCCTCCCTCCCGCAAAAGAGAGTCTATATTTGCTCACTCTTTGCTTCTCTTAAGAGAAAAACTCTTACCTAATGAAAAAGGGGCCCAGTTATTCTACATAGTAAGAAATGGTTTTTGGGAAAGACCATAAAAAGTAGTAGTTGTTATACCTGTGAGTGATTTGATACATGCAAAAAGAGAAGTGAATTCCAATTATTGTATTAATGTTAGCTCCTGAATCATTATTTTAGCATGCAAGACAGTTTGGGGACCTACACATGTAGATTCCTCAAACTAATATTATGTACTTAGGAAATAACAAGAGAGTACATGAAAAAATCCTACTAGCCTGAGTTATCCAACAGGTGCCAAAAAAAAAAAAAAAAAAAAAAAAAAAAAAAAAAAAAAAGTTCTAAGCTGGAAGAGTGGGCTGTTCTGTTTTTCTGAGAAATGGGAGTTCTAACTATTATCTCAGAGTAAAAATTCAGAAATGAATATGTAGAGCCAGCAAAGAAAGGCCTGGTGTGAATTCATCTGTGATTAATTTCTAAACCCATAGGTGCAGTCTTAGAACACTCAGCCAGATGTAAATAGAATTAACCTGTATTAATCTCTGTCCTCCAAAGGGAAAAATTGAATTCCTAAATACCTAAAATTAAAAAAAAAATCATTGAGAAAATAAATTTAGGTAATCCTGCCAAAATATGCTAATTCTTAATTATATTACTTATTACTCTTAAATTATCCCCATGTATACACTCTTCCGTATTGCATTTTATTGCTACCTGCTTTATGCACATAAAATGTTATGCAGCATTTTGAGAGGGTTTAGAGGAATTGCTTCCATCATAAACCTTCATATTTCTCTAGTGTTTTATCTACTTTTTCAAAGCATTGTCACATCTGTTATACTTAATTTTACTTTTAGAGCAGAGCAAGAAAACCTTGTTTTGGTTTCTTGGGGAATCCCTGACTTACCATATTTCCTAAAGCAGTGTATATTCATTGAGAGATATGTCTCCAGTTCCTCCTCCCAGCCTAATTACTTAAGTACAGACTGTAAGGCTACTCTTTTCTAGCACTTGGCTCTCCCTTGAGGGAACTGCACAGGAGCTAGGAAATGAGCATGTCCAAGCTCCCTCACTATGCAATGGTGAACAAATTGGCAACCTTCTTCTCCCACTTGTGCTGAGCAGTGAAAGAGTAGAGGCTCTTATATAGTACAGTGAATACATGGTTTAATTTAAGGTTTTTTTTTGCTATTTTTTTCCAATAGATATATTTGGAAGACAAACTGTCTTCATTTTTCTAAAATTTTCTTCAAATTCTAAATAAGGTACAAGTGATCTTATTATTATTATTATTATTATTATTATACTTTAAGTTCTAGGGTACATGTGCATAATGTGCAGGTTTGTTACATATGTATACTTGTGCCATGTTGGTGTGCTGCACCCATCAACTCGTCAGCACCCATCAACTCGTCATTTACGTCAGGTAAAACTCAGAATGCAATCCCTCCCCACTCCCCTCTCCCCATAAGGGGCCCCGGTGTGTGATGTTCCCCTTCCCGAGTCCAAGTGATCTCATTGTTCAGTTCCCACCTATGAGTGAGAACATGCGGTGTTTGGTTTTCTGTTCTTGTGATAGTTTGCTGAGAATGATGGTTTCCAGCTGCATCCATGTCCCTACAAGGGATACAAACTCATCCTTTTTTATGGCTGCATAGTACTCCATGGTGTATATGTGCCACATTTTTTTAATCCAGTCTGTCACTGATGGACATTTGGGTTGATTCCAAGTCTTTGCTATTGTGAATAGTGCCGCAATGAACATACGTGTGCATGTGTCTTTATAGCAGCATGATTTATAATCCTTTGGGTATATACCCAGTAGTGGGATGGCTGGGTCATATGGTACTTCTAGTTCTAGATCCTTGAGGAATCGCCATACTGTTTTCCATAATGGTTGAACTAGTTTACAATCCCACCATTGCTCATAACTGTGGTAGGAAAGAATTAATTTATGACATAGTTCTGGCTTATCCTTCTTAGTTTGTAATTTAGTTTGTTTAAACATAAACCCTCATTATTTTTAAAAAGCATTATTGGAGTGTAATTGACATACAATAAATTGCTATAAAAGTGTAAAATTGCTATAAAGTGTACAACTTGATAGATTTTGACATAGGCATATACATGTGAATCTGTTACCACAATCAAGATAATGACTTTGCCCATCACCCTCAGAAGTTTCCTTGGCTCTGTTATAATCTTTCCATGGGTACCTGGTCTCTACCACCAGGAAGTCACTGATTTGTCCTCTGTCACTAGGAGTTAGTTCATATTTTCCAGAATTTTATATCAATGAAACCATGCAATTTATAGTCATTTTTGTCTGGTTTCTTTCCCTCACTATTTATTATTCATCCATGTTGTAATGTATATAAATAGTACATTCTATATTTTGCTGAGAGTATTTTATTGAGTGTGATGTAATTGGCTTATCCATTTACCTATTGATGAACATTGGATTATATGTAGTTTTGGCTCTTACAGATAAAATTGCTGTGAATATTCATGTAAAAAAAAAAAGAGTAGAGGCTAAACTTGAGTCCTTTGTGATTTTTCATGGAGATGATTCAAGGAACTGTGGAAATAAATGAGTAGATTCTTGTCAGTACCCTCTCAAAAGAGGCAGCCTCCTTTTACAGATATACTCCTGAGGAACTGCCTCCCAGAAAGTGTATATCTCAAAGTAGTGGTAAATGGTAGAATACTGTGTCAATTTGTAACTTTTTTTTTTTTTTTTTTTTACTTTTTCATAGCTCTTCAAACATAAAAGAGAAACATGTTCACTGCTTAGTGTCTGGGGACTCATACGTTTTTACTTCCTTCTAATAGATGCAATATGCATGCAGTAGTTATTAGCCTTCTTTATTTATTTTATTTGTTTTACTTTTTGGTCACAGTCCTTTTAAAAATCTGATGATATTCACAGATTGCTCCCATAAATAAATCACATCCAAACTTATAAACAACATTTTGCATATTATTTCAAGAGATAAATAAACACCTTAAAGCTCCTTTCTGAAATTTAGTTTACTAATTCCTGATAGTGAAATATGCACTAGTTTTGAACTTAAAATAGATTCAAGTCTTAGCCATGTTACTCTTTGGCCTTGTGCATTTATGTTTCCAAGTTTTCAGTTTCTCCATTTGTAAAATTGAAAACATAATGTGTGTCCTGCCTTCTTCACAGAATAAAGCTAGCAATATTTTAATTGTGGAGTATTTTGGTTGTCATAACAGCCACACAATAGAAGAAACAGCACTCTGATTTTCCTGTAGGGATATATTCTTCTCATCATAGAAATAATCTTGGTGACTTAGTCAATCATGATGCCCCAAACTCTGACCAAGTGGTGGACATGTGGCAAAATGTTGCAACTCAGATATTCCCTTGAACTTTGAAAGTAGTGACATAAAAAATGAAAATGTTTGTATGTACTTTATTCTAACTATGATTATAATACTCTAATTATAATCTCCTCTAATTGTTTTATTCAAGACTGCGGTTAAAAACTGGTAATCAATTTGAAACAAAGTAAGTGGGGTTTTTAAATCTTTGATAATGTTTCATAGTTATAAATGCATAGAAAAGCAAGGATTCATAGATTTGATAAATCTAATGCTCCCTGCTGTACTGTTGACTCCAGGAGAACAAGTACATAATGGTGCCTGTCTTTTTACTCTTGGATGCTCAGTATACATTGAAGAGTGTCTAGCATACAGCTGGCAGTCAGCAAACAGTTATAGAAAGAAAGGAAGAACAGATTGAGATCAGTGAGATAGTCAGGGGCTAGATTACAGAGGACATCATAAATCATAGTAAAATGAGTGGATTTAATTATTTCTAACCACTAAACAGTTTTAATCATGGGTGATATGATCATTGCCTAAAATTGAACTCAAGGTGAATTTCTCATGCATTTCAGATCCCATGATTGACTTACAGAAGGTACAAAATATATAAGTAACCAAAATACAAGTCTAAAAATTAGAACATAAGGAATTGTAGATAGAGATAAAAGACAGAAGAAAAAGCTATAACTTTAAAGATACTACATGTTTAATATATTTATTTCTCTGAAATATTGTATAGTTTTATAAAAACATTGCTATTAAGAAAGAGAATTTCAAAAGGAAAATGTCATTTTCCATACTGAATTGAGTCACAGACATCTTCTCTGCCAGACTTCTGTGCTTACATCATTAAAGTTACAAAGTCCCTGAGGTTAGAGGTATTGTCCATTCCATCTGGTAATTACAAGGATCAGAGGAAAATATTATTAAGTTTTGGATTCTTTCCCTCAAATAACCTGTCAATGTAATACGATGCCAATGATATCTGTTATCATTTCGAACGCTACACAAAATAATTGCAATGTTCATGACAAAACAATTCATACAGACACAATCTAAGAGTTCTGAAAAAATAGCAATAATGGCATGTGCTCCAGAAATTAAAATAAGGCTACACAATTTTAATTTTTTGTCTTGAAATAATTATAGATTCAGCAGAATGTCCAAAGACAGTAAGATGTTCCATGTACTCTTTACCTAGTTTACCCCAATAGTCATGTCTTATTTAATTACAATACACGGTCAAAACTAGGAAATTAACATTGGTACAATGTACACACACAGTCCTGTGTCATTTTATTACATGTATTTATGTTGATACCACTGAAGTCAAGAAATGGAACTATTCTATCTCCACAAAGATCTCTTTTGTGAAACTCCTTTACAGTTTTGGTTTGGTTCAGGTACATCAGCATCTTGAGTCTGGTCATCCTTGACACCCTAACCTGAAGAAGCTAAAGCCTCAATCAATGATGAGAACTCCAACTGACCAAACCTGGCCTCTCTGTAGTATACCTTTGGTATCAAACTTTAAAATAAAAAATTAGAATTGTGAATAAAATTATGGATGCCTAACCAATTATTTGGAAATAAAATGTTGAATTATAAATGAAATATACTCAGGATTATGTTGTTTTCTAGAATCCAATGAATTGAGTTTTACTGAATGCAAAAAGTCAGACCTATGTTTTCTTTAACAGTTGTTTTATATTAAAGCTTCAGTTAGCTGAACGTATCATTTTATGAGTTCTGTTTAGACAGTGTAGTATAGTGGGTGATCTCAGTACCTTATAGCATTTGAGCAAACTTGATTATTTTTCACTGTTTTGATATTTCATCTATTTTAGCATTTATATGTTATATTAAGCTAACATGTAATAAAACATCCATTTGTATGTATGTTTAGAGTAATTTTACAATTCTGTTAGATGATTTGGGAAGAATTGCTACTGGCCCATAGGAAATGAAGCAAATGGAAAGGCAATAATTAACTCCAGGAAATTTTATAAAAAGAAAAGGTAATCATAAAACATGGCTTAGAACAATGTGAATATAATCACAATAGCGTAAAAGTTGAATATTACTTCCACTAAATCTCAAAACATGTTGGAATAAAACACAAGGAAGCAAGGAAAGAAAAACAGATAAATAAGAGGAGACAAACAGAAAATAAATAATGTCATACCCTAACATATCAATATTTTCTTTAAATGTAAGTAATCCATACCAATTAAAAGGTAGAGTTGATTTTTTTTCTTCCCTTTTTTTTTTTTTTTTTTTTTGAGATGGAGTCTTGCTCTGTCACCCAGGCTGGAGTGCAGTGGTGCAATCTCAGCTCACTGCAAGCTCTGCCTCCCGGGTTCACACCATTCTGCTGCCTCAGCCTCCCATGTAGTTGGGGACTACAGGTGCCCACCACTACGCCTGGCTAATTTTTTGTATTTTTAGTAGAGACGGGGTTTCACTGTAGCCAGGATGGTCTCGATCTTCTGACCTCATGATCCTCCCACCTCAGCCTCCCAAAGTGCTGGGATTACAGGCATGAGCCACCATGCCTGGCCAGTAGAGTTGATTTTATAAAAGACATGAATCAACTGTAATTGATTCCTATTGTTCATGGTATCTATGTTCTATAAAGTTAACACAAACACTAATTTATTGCTCCTAGTAGAAATACAGGGTCAGCTCCCTGCAAGCTTCTGGTCACAACATTTTCATCGATTGATTAATATATAACCACATATTATATGTGTTTCTGTTAAAGGACACTTATTTAATATATATTGCAATTTATTAACATTGAATTCACGGCCAACAATATCATAACTCATGCCTGAATGAAGCTTATCTAACATGTAATTTCTTCATAAGGCACATGATAGCCTTCTTGTACTAAGGAACACTGGACAACCCTTTAGCACTATGCTTAGGGGTCATAATAAACAGTGAAATCACCAATTGAAAGTACAAAAATATGAAACTATGGCATTAACTAGATCACATAAAGGACACTTGCTTCCAGCATAAGAACAGAAAAAAGAGGAAGTGTCACCTTGATTGACTTCAGCTAAGAAAGTATATATTCGTTGACAGTTTTTTTGACATTCTGTATATGTCATGAATGATGGCAAAAATACTGTATTTGTTTTGAGTTATGAATAAATTTTAGTAAGTAGGCTATTTGAAAATATGGACTTGCAAATATTGAGAATTGACTATATATGTAATTTATAAGAAACTCACTTGAAATTTATTGAAATAGGTAAATTGAAAGTAAAAGAATAAAAATTAGCTTTCATATGCAAATACTGATTTTTAAAAGATGCGTGCACACATAGCTATATTAGTATCAGTTACAATAGACTTCAGAGTCAAGAAAATTAGTAGCAACAAGGAGGAATATTATATGATGCTAAAAGATTCATCCACCAGGAAGATATAATGATACTAAACGTGTATCTACCAACAAACAGAGCCTCAAAATTTGTGAGGCAAAAATTGGTAGAAATAAAAGGAGAAATTAACAAGTATGGAATTTTAATTGTGAACTTTAATATAAATTATAGAATTATTTATTAAAAAATCAGCAAGAATATAGAAGATCTAAATATCCCGATTAACCAACAGCATCTAATCAACATGTATATACTAATTGACATAATATTCCAGCCAATAACAATAGAATACTTATTTTTTCAATTATTCATGAAATATTTATCAAAATAGACCATATCCTGGCCATAACAAACCCTAACAAATTTAAACTACTTGAAATTTTACAGGGTACGTTTTCTGCCCATAATGAAATTAAAGTAGAAATCATTAACAGGTAAGAGTAAAACTCTCTAAGAAATTTAGAAACATGCTTCTAAATAGTTCAAGGGTAAAAGAAGATGTCTCAAAGGAAGTAAGATATTTAGAGAACTGAATGAAAATGGAAATAAAGTTAATCAAAACACATGATTTTGCAGCTGAACAATGCTGATATGCTTATAAATACTTACGTTGGAAAAGATGAATAGTCTTAAATCAATAGTCTAACTTCTTATCTCAAGAAACTAGGAAAAGTGGAGCAAAGTAAACCTAAAGCATAAAATGGAAGAATTTAATAAAGATAGTAGCAGAAATCAATGAAATTCAAAATAAGAAATAATACAGAAATTCAATAAAGCAGAAAGTTTTCTTCAGAAAAAAATCAATAAGAATGATAATCTAGTAAAACTGGCAAAAAATAAAAAAGAGAAAGATATAATTAATATTAGGAATGAAAGAGAAGTATCACCACTGCTCCCACAGCCTGTAAAAAGATAATAAGACAATATAGAAAATAAATGTGTACTCATATATATTTAAATGTAGAAGACATAGACTAATTTCTTGAAAACCACAGACTACTAACACTCAACCAAAATAAAACAGATAGCCTAAACAGCCCTATAATAGTTTTCAAAAATTAAATTGGCATTAAAAAGCTTTTCAAAAGTAATCTCAGGCCCAGATTGTTTCACTGGGGAACTCTATAAATATTTAAAGAAGAATTAACACGAATTTTACAGAACATCTTACGAAAAAATAGAAGATGAAACATTTTCTAACTCATTTTATGAAGCCAGATTTATACTGATTCCAAAATCAGACAGTGTCCACCACCCCAAAAAGAAGAAAAAAGAAAACTAGAAATATTATATTAGCAAATTGAACAAAACAATATATAAAAATAATTGTAACCATGTGAGATTTATTCCAATTATGTAAGACTGGTTTAACATTTAAAAGCCAAACATTGTAACTCACCATCTCGACAGTCTATAAAGGAAAAAATCATAGGATTATATTACTTGGTACAGAAAAAGCACTTGATAAACTCCACAGCCATTCGTAATAAAAGCTGTCAGCGTGTTATGAATAGATAGGAATTGTGATATTGAAAAATTTGATCTTCAGCCCATTTCTTGACATACAACTCCTAAAATCCTTAGAATTTCCAAAGAAATGTCTTTTTGTATGCTACTGAATTGACTGGTGGCTGGCAGTGCCTAGGTAGCTTCCAAATGAGGGCTGTTCATCAGAAAGACCAAGGCATAATTACAGTGGTGAGACTTTCAGATACACCCTCCAACCTATGGGGAGAGGAAAGGTGCTGAAGTCAAACTGATTACCAATGGGCAATGGCTAAATCATGCCTACATAGTTTAGCCTGTATGAACACTCCGAAAGACTAGGTTCAGAGAGCTAAACATGTGGAGGCTTACAAGCAGGTGAACAAGAACTCATCCTTTTACCAGGAGGGTAGCACACCCCAACTCTATGGGGACAGAAGCTCTTATGCTCAGGATCCTTCTAGACCTCACCCTATGTATCTCTTCATCTGGCTATTTGTATCCCTTAAAATATTATTTGAGTCAGGTCCACTGGTTCACACCTGTAATCTCAGCACTTTGGGAGGCCAAAGTTGGTGGATTGCTTGAGCCCAGGAGTCTGAGACCAGCTTGGGCAAAATGGTGAAACCCTGTCTCTACTAAAAATACAAAAATTAGCTGGGCATGGTTGCACATGCCTATAATCTCAGCTACTCAGGAGGCTACAGCAGGAGAATTGCTTGAACCTGGGAGGCGGAGGTTGCAGTGAGCTGAGATGATGCCACTGCAATCCAGCCTGGGCAACAGAGTCAGACTGTCTCAAAAAAAATAAAAATAAATACAAAAAATTAGCCGGGCGCGGTGGCGGGTGCCTGTAGTCCCAGCTACTCGGGAGGCTGAGGCAGGAGAATGGCATGAACCCAGGAGGCGGAGATTGCAGTGAGCCGAGATTGCGCCACTGCACTCCAGCCTGGGGCACAGAGCAAGACTCTGTCTCAAAAAAAAAAATAAAATAATAAAATAATAAAAATAATAAAATAAAATAAAAATTATTTGTAACAAACCAGTAAATTTAAGTGTTTTCCTGAATTTTGTGAGCAAGTCTAGAAAATTCATCAAACCCAAAGAGGGATTCATGGAAACCCCAACTTGAAGCCAGCTGATCAGAAGTTTTGGAGGCCTGAACTTGTGTCTGGTGAGAAAGAGAGGACAGTCTTATGGGACTAACACCTCAACCTGTGGTGTCTGAGGCTAGCTCCAGGTAGATCATGTCAGAATTGAATTGAATTAGAGGACACCTAACTGGCGTTCACTGCAGAACTGATTGCTTGCTTGGTGTGTGGCAAGAAATCCCCACACATTTGGTCACAGAAGTCTTGTGAGTTGATTGTTGTGAGAACAGAAGAAAAAAAACAGTTTGAGTTGGTTTTTTGTCACAGGAATTCTACCATCTTGATAAAGAGCATCTACAACAAATCTAATACTATTACGAAATCATACTTCATTGTGAAAGACTGAATGCTTTGCTCATAAGATTGGTAATAAGGCAAGTGTGGTCACTCTCATCGCCCCTATTCAATGGAGGACTGGCAGTTCTAGCCACTGAAATAAGGCCAGAAAAAAAAATAAATAAAAGGCATAAAGATTGGAATGAAAGAGAGAAACTACCCAATTTGCAGATGGCATAATTGTCTACATTTTTAAAAAAAATCCCAAATGACCTACAAAAGAAAACTTTCTAGAACTATTAAGTTCAACCAAGTTGCAGAATACAAGATCAACACATGAAAATGAATCATATTTCTATATGGTAACAAAGAACACATGGAAACCAAAATTAAAAACTCAATACCATTTACAATTGACAAAGGCTGTGTCCTTGACCAAACTCATTAGGCTCCTCTGAGCCCTCTTCTCAACTAGATCTCAATCCTGGCCTGCCCTAAGATAAGAATTCTGCCAAGTCAGATTTGCAAGAATCATTCTACCTTTGATAACTAATTCCCCTTTGTATCTGATCAAGTATCTCATTCCCCACCCTTTATGTATAAGTCCTTCACCTGCCTTTAGCAAGAATCTTCCTACTGTGACGTCTCCTCTGAGTAATTTTCCACTCGCTGATCTCCTTGTTCTGATAGTTGGCTATAAATTCCCACTTGTCCTTACTGTATTTGGAGTTGAACGCCAATATCTCCCCTATTGCAATAGAATTAACCTCTACTGTAGTTGTCTTAAAGTCTCCCTTACCATTTTCACAAGTCTCAGAATAATTTCTCTTTTACACAATAATTCTAAATACAATAAAAATACTTAAGTGTCCACTTAGTAAAACATGTACAGGATCTGTATGCTAAACATTTTTATTTCTAGTGTGATTCTGAAAATTGCTTTGTTATCTTACTATGGCATTTTGCCAGTACTCCATGCATTTCTTGGAGGAGGAAGAATGATAGTATTGTAGATGGAGGTGTTGCTGGATTAGTTACAACAAAACTATACGCATGAGTTTTTCTTTGCAAAAATTACGAGAAATATACAATTACAGATATTCTGTTCTCTCAGCTTCTCCCCCATCCCCCATTTAATGATTAGACTTAAAAGAAATTGGGTGAAAACAGGCTGTAGCTTTAGTATTCTTAAGAATGCATTTGGGAAAAAAAAGTTTTCACCTGCATTGGACCATGAAACATATTCATATATTGAATAGAAGTCATTGCCATTATGCAATGCAACTAAAGCAAAAAGATTTTAATCAGTGATTGTTCCACAGAACAAGTCATAACAAACCTGCAATTATACTGAAAATTAAATATTAGAGAGCTCTGATTAATGGCTTTATCCACATGCCAGATATACTTTGTTTTCTGATTTTAAGTAATAAGTTCCTTTTCTTGGACTTTTAAAAAGTCACATTTACCATCTGAGATTCTGGAATATTTAAAAAGAAAAATAAAGGAACATACATTCTAATTTATTTCATAGTTCTGCCAAAATCTCTGTATGGCCGCAAAATAAATCTGAGTTCTTTAGAGTTTCCTATATAATGCAAGATTTAAAATATCCACTATCAATAGGCTGAGTTCTTTAGAAAAAAACATGCAATATGGATATATATGATTTTTTTCTGTGTGCCATCATTTGAAAGTACTGTATATCTTCCAGTAGAATTTTCTGGGTAATAGAGGCTTCTACAAGACTGTATTAAACCAACAAATGAAAGAAAGAGTGTCTGGTAAGTTTGGCATTATAGGAGGCAGGATGATGGGTTGATAGGTGCAGCAAACCAACATGGCACATGTATACTTATGTAACAAACCTGCAAGTTCTGCACATGTATCCCAGAACTTAAGGTGAAATTGAAAAAAAAAAAATTATCTCTTAGGGAATAAATTATCTCAGAAAGAATTTATGGATGATGATATTTAAGGTTATCTTGGTTAACTTTAACGTTATGTAATTTCACCATAGCAAATATATTTTCAGTTCCATCCCTCGTTTTCTTGTTGGCTTCTCCTTCCTCCCCAAGCCCTATTCCCTTAACACACACACACACACACACAGACACACACACACACACCACACAAGAATGAAAGTTTGCTACTTAATAGTTTCCTAGTTCAATAAATTAAAATCTATAGGTCTAAATATGAAGATGAAATTTTATGTTTTGCCTCATAATCTTATATATTATTTTATCCCTAGGATTTAGTTAGTATACAGAAAGAAATTATAATGCCTAATAAATTTATTTTCACTTTCCTGGACCATGACAGAAAAAAGTTTTATGAAAATGAAGTTTGATCTGCCTAGAAAAGGGTGTTCAAAGACTACAAATAATCACGGAGGCAAGAAATAGTACTAAGAATAATAAAGACTGGGCAACATAGACTGTCTGAAGTTTACTTTTTTTCTGCTTTTTAAATTATTATTATACTTTAACTTCTGGGATACATGTGCAGAAATTGCAGTTTTGTTACACAGGTATACATGTGCCATGGTGATTTGCTGCACCCATCAAGTCGTCATCTACATTAGGTATTTCTCCCAATGCTATCCCTCCCCTAGACCCCCACCCCCTGACAGGCCCTGGTGTATGATGTTCCCCTCCGTGTGTCCATGCATTCTCATTGTTCCTGAAGTTTACTTTTCTAGCAAATGCAAAAAAAGATCCTACTAGGAAGATCAGTGCTGACTTCCTTTACCCTAAATTCATCTAAAAAGTCACTTTATTTCTTTCTACTGTTCTAAGAATTAACTTTGCCCCTCTCTTTATATACTTATTCTCATTCCGATGAGTAGTGCAGCAATATTTCCAGTTTCATGGGTCCTCCCCTTTCTAAAATTCCATTACTTGTGATATATGGGAAAAAACATTTTGTTTCTTCTAAAACCTGTAAATACTGCTTATTGTGACTCTATTCATGAACTAGAAACATATATTAAAAGTAGTGATTTTCAACAGACTATGGAGAAAGATAATATCTAGATCAGTTGGCAGCATTTCCTAACTACACAGAAAATCTCCCTTAAAGATTCTGATGTCCATTTGGCTATCAGCAACAATTAAACAAGGATCTTCCCTCTCTTGATTACTTTTTTGCCCAGAAATGTAACTGGCATATGGTGGGTAGAGAGAAGAAGTACATATAACACCTCCCAGATCACAGAATACCACTGTCAGGCCAGACGCAGTTGCTCATGCCTGTAATACCAGAATTTTGAGAGGCCAAGGTGAGAAGATCTCTTGAGCTCAGGAGTTCGAGACCAGCTTGGGCAACATAGTGAGACCACATCTCAACTAAAAATAAAATAAAATAAAATAAAATAAAATAAAATAAAATAAAATAAAATAAAATAAAATAAAATAAAATATAAAATAAATAAAATAAAATCATAGCCGGGTACGGTGGCCTAGGCCTGTAGTCCCAGCTATTCTGAAGGGATTGAGGTTGCAGTGAGCCATGATTGTGTCACCATGCTTCAGCCTCAATGACAGAGCAAGCCTCTATCAAAAAAAGAAAGAAAAAGAAAAAGAGAAAGAGAAGAAAGAGAAGAAAAGAAAAGAAAAGAAATTCCACTGTTATGACTCAATGTTTTGAAATGCACCCTATTCTCAGATGTATTGGGGAACAAGCAAGACTGAGAAATATTGCTGTGCCTACAACAAACCAAATTACCACTTTACATGCTGGTCATCATAAGTAATATTACTACAAATATAATATAAACCCACTGTTCAAATATAATATGAACCCACTGTCTTCAGAGTTGCTTTAGAAGTTAGGCCATGTCATTTCTAATCTCCACATTACTCAGAGTTCTCAACTCAAGGGTTTTCAAGAGAAAATAATAAATATACATTGAAATAAACTGAATAATAATTAGAATGACTATTCTCTCTGAAGAAAGATGGCTGTTATAAATGTGTTTGTGCTTTTATTTCTCAATCAAATCACAAGAATCCTTCTAATTTTTGAACACAATTTTAAAGAATGTGGAGTTTCTGACAAGAATTCAAATTCTTAATACTCAAACAAATTATGTGTGACTCTAGAAAATCTAGTTAAGCCTCTAATAGAAAATCTATTTCCTCATCAGTAAAATTAGAATAATTATTTTAAAATGCTTATCACAGCAACTATAAATTAGGCATTTAATAAATGGTAGCTATCATTATATGAAATTAGCTTTGTGGGAAATTGACCAATAAGTCAATATATATTTAAATATCTGTTTAATCCAAAGAAAAGTTGTTGGTTTTATTATAAAGTTAATTCAAGATCAAACACACACAAATACTTATAATTGAGATATTTTATAATTATAGATCATTCTAGGTTTGTTGCTAAAGATAGCTTAAACTAAATGATAAAGAAATTAATTCCGATTAATTATGAATTTCCTGTGATGTTTGAGCACTTTGTCATGAGATAAAAGAATAAAACATTCACCTCTGCCCACTAAGAACTTATAATTTAATTCAGTAATTGCATTCAAATCTGTTGGATTTGTATTTAATTTTCTTGAGGGAAAATGTGTCAGCATATCACAGGAGTCAAATAACATTAACAACTACCACTTTCTCCACTAAGTTTATAAAATGCTTGTTTATTTCAGAGAAGAAAAGAAAGGCAAGTCTAAAAAGCTAAAAGGAGACAAATATGAAAAAAAGAAAACTTATCTAGAGAAGGTAAAAATCAATTTTTTGAAACTATGAAGAAAACACAAGCTGATATCTTGGAAGAATGCTATTGCCATCCCCTCACTAGTCTTGTTTCTTCAAAATATGTGGTACAAAGAGAAGGAAAAGTGTAACTGCTCTTTGACTTCCAAGGAATCTTAATCAGAGACTCAAAGATTGAGTCCTAGGTACTCTGAAGAATTTCTATTCTTATCCTCAAAACACTCTAAGAACTCAAATTGCTTCCAGTGGTTTAGCTGAATTCAGAGTGAAAATAAAATAAAGTACATTTTATAAGAAAATTTCATTTTTCTGCTAGATAAAATTCTCAAAATAGCAATTTCGAGCCAAAATCTACAGAATGTTCTATTTTGAGTGTCTTTACTTTTAAAACAATTTTAGAAATAGTAGTGGCATAGGAACATTATGTCTTACTGTGCTTCTACTTATAAGTGAGCGATCATGAAATAAACACATGTGACTTGCATGTGTGTGACTGATTATTGATAATAATATTAAAACAACCAAAGTTCAATGCCTCCAATTGAGCTTTAGAGTAGAGGTAAAAATTAAGGAAAGAAAAGTAGTCCTGTTTGAATGAAAGGGTAATCTACATTATTAACTGTTTTTAAATATGATTCCTCAAAAATGATTTTTTGAAAGACCAGAGGAAATTATGCAGTTAAGAATTAGGTAGGCTTCAAGGATCTTGGGTTGTTTTAGTTTTATTTGAATAAACCTTAGAATCTCTAAATTGAATGAATTCTCAGTTTTATTATTTTTGATATTATTTATTCTCTTGCTCTTGAGAGAAAATGAAAATTATTTCATTTTTTCAGCTAAGACACAAGGTAGACAACTCTAGTACTAACAGTCTGTTATAGGAAAAAAAGTTGATCAATTATTGTAAAAAATGTGAATTTAAACTTTTTTAAAAATTTAAATAAAAGGACAACAAGAGCAGAAAATAACCTCTGCAAATACATTTCCAAACTTTTGTCTCCCTCAATTTGGGTATGAAATTTTACATTTTCATAATTTCTTGATAATTTACTGCCTATATTCAAAATAGAAGTGACCTGAATTAGACATCAGGAGACCTGGGAATCCTTTCTTGGCTACTAAGATGGCATAAGACTTGGGAATGAAGCACTTTTATAAAACATCATAAAACTTTCATGTCTAATGTCTGGACTGTGGCCAGAATTACTAAGTAGGCATAGGAAAATAACTGGTGTTTCAGATGGGTTCCATACCAAAAACTAAACAAAATCTGTTTTACTCTGGGTGCCACATTTTCAATTTTCAATTTTCATTTCCTTTCCACCCATACACATAGACAAGCTCTTCAGATAGCACCCCAACACTGCTCTGATTTAAAAATAACCAGAGCAGATGATTTCATATCTTACTTTTAGCCACTGAAGCCACACAGCTGCATTAGCCTATGTTTTCTTTTTCTGGAAGAATAAAACTGATCTTAAATGATAGTTATACCATGCCTACGCTCCTTAGACATGTAACTGCAGAAACAGCTCTTGGTTTCTGTATGTTTTGAGGGATGGAGTATCTATAGTCCTGGGTAGCTGAGCACCATTTTTTTAATGACCTAAAAAGTAATGGGTACCTCAGTTTTGATTAGATCTCCCCAACTGTGATATTCTTTACTGTGTATCCCTTTCACCACCAGAAAATGACAATACTTGTCATTATATCTTTCTTGCCAGCCCTTTCTTTCTGAGCATCAGATAATTCTTAAGCCCTTCCTTAAATGTCTTTCTCAGTGCTTGTTGCTATAATCGTTTTCTTGAACTGTGTTTCAGCTTATAACAGTAATCTCGGCTGCATTTCTCCCAGCCTCTGGGGGCTCTTCATAACTTCCTTAAAAGTAGATCTATTCTAGACAGCCTCTTTCTTATCAGAAACTAATTTTCACCTTTGACCTGCTTTTTCCTAGACAGCAAGACTGTATAGGAATTGCTTCATAAAGATTAGAGGGATCAATCACCTACAGAGGCCTAGATCCCTCTTGAGATGACAAATATCTGTTATGATGAGAACCCTCCAGCTTCACAAGAACTCTCATTATAGTTTTGGGCAGTCTTAGTTGGTGGGAAGATTTTCCTTTTTATTGTGCTAAAATTTGCTTCTGTGTAACTCCTTCCCATTGGTCCTAATTATGCTTTCAGTATCCAACTCGAAATAAATCTCTCCTATAGGTCAGGAGAGCCAGCAAGCACTAATGTCCTATTTGGATCCAAAGAAGAAAAGAGTGACGTGCAAGGGCTGCAAAATAAAGCTACACATGCAGGTTATTTGATTTACTTCATTCATTATTTAACAAAGACATGCCGAAGTATCTGATTCATTGTTTATAGTGGGGACTGACTGAAATACAACCAGAGTAGAAGAACTGTATTTGCTAGGGCTGCCATAACTAAGTTCAACAAACTGGGTCCTCAAATGACAGAAATTAGTTGTCTCACAGTTTTTGAGATGAGAAGTCTGAGATCAAGATTGTCAGCAGGGTGAGTTCCTTCTGAAGGTGTGAGGGTGAATCTCTCCCATGTTTGTCTCCAGCTTCTGGTGGCTTGCTGGCAATCTTTGACATTCCTTGGTTTATAGATTCATCACCTCAGTTTTTGTCTTCACGTTCACACGGTGTTCTCCTTGTGTGTATGTCCATCCTATGTCCATGTTTTTCCTGTTTATGAGGATACCAGTTTTATTTGTACTAGGCCCCAGCACAATGACATCATTTTAACATGATCATTTACCAAGACCCTATTTCCAAATAAGGTCACATTCTGAGATACTGAGGGTTAGGACTTCAGCATATGAATTTGGGGAGGATATAAGTTAACCCATAATAGTAATCAAATTTACAGCCTTATTAACTATGACTTTGAAGATATTACATACTTTGTCTTATTCTCCTGTTCTATAAAATGGCAATAAAAATAGGACTTAACTTTCCAGAATTGTGGTGAAATCAAATGAGTTAGCATAGGTAAAATGTTAGATCAGTGTCTAATAGTAAATACTTGATAAATATATTTGTTATTGTTTTTATTATTACTCGTAATTAGCTAGGTTAATATCATATAACCATTTGTGAGTGACAAGGTCCTCTGATTATCTGCAGTAACGTGGACTGCCATTCCCCTGGCTATAGAACTCCAGATACATTCTCTGGCAAGTACTAGCAGGTCCCAAGCCTCAGGCAGGAAGAGCTTGACACCCAAGCAGAGGAATATAAAATGCAGGACTTTCTCTGAAAAAGGATGGGCGGCTTGAGTATATAGGAACTAGAATTCACCTGTGCAAACTACTGACAGCTAGACAACTAGAATTCACCTGTCCAAACTACTAATCATTAATTCATTTATAAGTAAGAGTCACTTCTATAAAATATATTTCTGGTTGCCCAGTCAACTGGAAAGTAGCCCTTCCACTTTCTCGGCCTCATGTCTGGGTTAACAACCCAAATAGTTCCAGTAGTTCCTTATATGGTATGGTTTATTTCTCATCATCAGCAAGTTGTTCTTTTCTGCACATGATCCATTTCACCATAATTCTTTTAAAAGAAGGTCCCTGGATTTGAAAACAAGACTTAAGTACAGTGCTGACAATATTTTTCCATGACATTATAATTCTTAATGCTTATCCGTTACTATTTTGTTGTTGTTTTTGTTGTTTAATGAATTCATAACATTCTCTGATGCTTGTTCAAAAGTGACCTTTGTTCATGATGATGAAAATGTATATACCAGTAAAACAGAACTTGTAGAAGATAGATAGGTAGGTAGGTAGGTAGGTAGGTAGATAGGTAGATAGGTAGATACATAGATAGATAGATAGATAGATAGATAGATAGATAGATAGATAGATAAAATTTCAAGGAATTTGCTTAGAACTGGCCAGACAAATCTGAAGTCCATAGGGTGAGTCATCAGGAAGGGGAGAACAGAAACATTGAAGGAGCTGAATTCCAAAAGTGGAATTACTTCCATTCATAATGTCTCTCAGCTGATTGGCTCATGTCTGTCCAGATTATCCAAAATAATCTCCTTTACAAAAACTCAACTGATTGAGTTATAAATGTTAATCATATTCACAAAATACCTTCACAGCAACATCTACGTTGTGTTTGATTGAGTGATTGGGTAGTATAGCCAAGCCAAGTGGATACATACAACTTACCATCACAGAGTCTCATTCCTACTCTGAAAAATTATTAATGGCTGCCTGAAATGCCATTTTTAGAGGGATTCCAAGGGTGTTTCTAGCCTCAGAATAAGAGTACTTAACAGTATCTGCCTAGTAGTTTCTCCATATTCAAGAGATATACAAATACAAATATTTTCTTGTACAAGAAAAAAAAGTGAATGATCTATTCACAGGAAAGCCTGAGATAGTTTCTGAGTTTTTAACAAGATGGCTTATTTCTCATCATCAGCAAGTTGCTCTTCTCTGCACATGATCCATTTCACCATAATTCTTTTAAAAGAAGGTTCCTGGATTTGAAAACAAGACTTAAGTACAGTGTGGACAATATTTTTTCATGACATGATAATTCTTAATGTTTATCAGTTAGTATTTTGTTGTTGTTTTTGTTGTTTAGCAGATACATCACAATGAATTCATAGCGTTCTCTGATGCTTGCTCAAAAGTGACCTTTGTTCATGATGATGAAAATGTATATGCCAGTAAAACAACTTGTAGAAGATAGATATGTAGGTAGGTAGATAAGGTAGGTAGGTAGGTAGATAGGTCAAAGGGGAAGTTCAAAGGGCTACAAAAATGGAATTTGCTATTTCTAATCTAATAACAGAAACTGACAAACATAAATGTAAATAATATGACCACTGTAACTAGTATGGTAAGAGTCTCAAAAATAGTATGATACTATCAAAGAAATGCAATGGTATATCACGATGTGAGCGCAATTTCTCCAGGCCAATGGTATATGCCTACAAATTTTTCAGTTGCCATTTTCTATGTAGAATATATAATTTGGTACATTCATTGGACAATAAAAGTAATATCTAAAGACATATAAGATGGATTGCATTTTCCTTCTTGGGAATTTAAGTCATTCAAGTGTTGGTAACATATATCTGACGCATTGGATGTATAGTATGCTGTGTAGTGCGAGTAAGTGGGGGAAAACTGCTAAAGTCAGAAAAGAGATTTCACTACCTTTGAATATTTAGAAAAACACTTGAAAATCCAATAAATGTTTTAATCCTTTGTGTTTGGTAAGTTTTTTTTTTTTTTTTTTTTTTAGACATAACTCTTAGACATGACATTTAAACTGCAGTTCACCCTCTAGACACAGTTGTTTTCAAATGCTGACTTGTACCTTCAATATCTTTGAAACCCATATTTTCTCATTCAATTAGGTGATGTTTCTCATTTCCTGTTTTAAAATCTCTAATTGTAGGTGAAATAATAACTATCGTTTATTATCATAAAGCTTTCTTCATGCAGAGAGGCAGTGAAACTAATTAAAATAATCACAAAGGCATGATTGCATAAAAATATTTTTTAAATAAGAGGGAAAAAAATATTTTCTCTATATGCAATAAAAAATAGTGAATGCTGTAGTCACAGGAAAGGCTGAGAAAGTTTCTGAGGTCGTCAGTGTGCTACAAGATGAATATAATAACATAAAACTTACTTCATACTTACCTTTTGCTTACCTTGTACTCAGAACGTATACTCAAAGCAATTGTGTAAGAAACTCTTTCCAGAACAGTGTTTCATGAAGAGCAAGCACAAGAAGGTGTCCCGTGTCACTGACTCCACGTTTAGTGAGGTGTCCCGCGTCACTGACTCCACGTTTAGTGAGGTGTCCCGTGTCACTGACTCCACGTTTAGTGAGGTGTCCCGTGTCACTGACTCCCCGTTTAGTGAGGTGTCCCGTGTCACTGACTCCACGTTTAGTGAGATTCCTAACACCACAGAGGATTCTGCAGGCTTGCCCGGCCATCTTCCCAATCAGTGCACATATCCTCAATGTCTTCTGATCCTAAACTCATCTCTTCATTTCTCTTCTTTAAGATCTATAATGGACATTACTTTGTACCTTATATGTAACTCCTTACCAAAAACCCTATAGTGTTCAAGGCCCCTTCTAATACTCAAGACTCTCAGGGTCTCCAGAAGCCCTACCTATATCAACTATAGAGCCCTTTTTTCTCTGCTAATCAAGTACCAGTTCTAGCCACAGAAAAATCTTGTTGGGCCCAACTTTTTAGGTCCTGCCCAGGCTGCTTAGAATTTTATACTGACATATCTTCTTTAACTTTCTTTTGCCTTCCTCTTATTCCAATGTACCAGAAACCCCCAAGCTTGGTCCCTCTTTTGTGGTTAGTTTACTTAACTAATCATACATATTAAATACTACTAAGTGCATGACTAGAGAGAACTCAAGGGAAAATACTTTATTGTCTTATATTTCTCAAATCATTAGCATCTTTCCAATTCCGTATCTCTTTTACCCCATAAATTCTCTAAACTTAATGTCAACGTCTGCCTTAAATAGATTTAATTATTATAATAAGACACCAATCTAACCAATGTTTTGAGTTAGAGACAAGCTTGGAGAAGGTAAAGCAGTGGTTCTCAACCATGGGATTTCATGGCCCATTTTTAAAATGTCTCAGGCATATTTGGTTGTCACAGCTGGAGGGATGGATGCAACACACATTTAACAGACAGATACCAAGAATGCTGTTAGACATCTTACAAAACACAGAACAGCCTTCTTGCAGAACAAAGAAGTGGCCATTCCAAAACGTTAGTAGTGCAGAGGAGTAGTAGCCCTGACATAAAACTACTTTTGGGTATGGATGAGTAATAAAGATGTAGATGAATTATCAATGTCTATATTTACCAGAAAGAAAATAAGCTTTAATTACGAAGGTATATTGTTTAGCTAAAAAGAAGAACTTTATGATTCTAAATTGTTTTAGCAAATGTCCAGAGTATGTAGACATTTTTCTTGAATGGTTTCAGTATATTCCTGCCTAAAGGCAGCAGAGAAAATGTGGAAACATTTCAGAATTTTTGCAATATTATTGGCACTCTGGGAATAACAAGTATCAGTTAACTGAAGAAGCAAAAAAAAAAAAAAAAAAAAACAACTCAAAAGACACTGCTCTGGGACTTACTCCTGATTTTCATTTACTATTGTCAATTATGAAATCATCATCTTCCTATAATAATATTATATCTTCAGTCTCATCACATCACTGCAGGTTATATTAGATACTATTAAAAAATAGTCTAATGATTAAGACAAAAAATTTCATCTCGTGGCTTCAAGATCCATATCGGTGTTACTTCAATTGCAATGTTATTTAGAATTATTTATGTTCAACTATTTGGAGCTGATTTGCGTTCTTCCACATTTAAGCTGTAAGTTGTGTTTTCAATTGATAGCTGTTTTCAGCACAAGATAAACACGAATGCATTTTCATAACAGTTCTTGTGAGTGCCGGCTCCCTCCCATTTTTGAAAAACTGAGAGCTCATTCCCTGGCTGTATAGTTGTTCTGTTCATCTTTTTGTCTTTGCTTGTTTGTACTGAAAACAGCATTAAAAAATAATTTTAAATAGAAGTTTTAGGTAACTTACACTTGATGAAAGAGAATAATTTTTCACAATTATAACATGATATTTTTAAATGATAGAAAGTTCCTGCATCAAATGATATGATGTCACTGCTTGCCTATTTAAAAAAGCCATTTTGAGAAGATTCTATTTTTTCCTAGTATTAGTAATTTCTCCTTCTACTACTTACCTTGCTTCGGGAGAGCATGTCTCTTTCTACCTCGGATTATAGTTAGTGTATGTACATGTCTTCTATTTTCTTTCAGATTACAAATTGTTTACAAAGAGGAAATAAGCCCTTCTCAACCTTCTATCTCCTGGCACATTCTATTTCTATAGTAAAGTGAAACTGAATTGATACTCTAATTTGAGTCAAATTCCTAGAAATTAGAGGTTCATATATACCTGTATAAACAAAGGTGTGTACCTTCTGTATCTATAGTAAAGTGAAACTGAATTGATACTGTATTGTAACAGAAAAAACTCAGGAGTAAAAGTGTTTGATATGGCTCTGGCATTCATGAGCATCAAGTCTAATAGCCTAGGTCTGATTTTTAAAATAGTCCACCCAAATATGAAATTAACAATAAGCTCTGTTCCCATTTTCTCTCAGAGATGGGTAGAAATAAAAATCCTTTATTCTGGCAAAAAATGTCTGCTGATGCTAGCCTTAATAAGATAGTCTTAAAGTCATGGTCTACTGGCAGCTGCTATTGTAAGTGGAGAACCTAACCGATGGCAGCTACTACTGTTGGAAGCCTCTGGCAGTTACAGCTTAACAGCTCTTTTCAATAGAGTCCCCAGTGTCCATTTCTTTTCTGCTGAGTGTTTAACCTGGAACATGGCTAGGGCTCATTATACCTAGGCAAGTAAGTTAGTGACCAGAACAGGTCCAGATAAGTAAAAGATAAATGTTGCCCACCCAAGCTGATAGAAAATCTAGGTGCAGTTAGTAATGAACCTACTGTTCAACTCCATATCCACTCTTCTTTGCTCTGCTTTGTGATCCTAGAACTGACACTGTGTAAAGCACACTTCTCTATCCAGTGGCTACCTGTTAAGCTCTGCCAGTAGGGAGGTCAGAGGAACACTGTTAAGTGGAGGAGAGAAAAGGAAGTTGCTGTTTCCTGTTTGCTTGCTCTTTCCTGTTTATTTTCCCTAACATACATCACCATGGCTGCAACATCTGGCCCAGTTTCCAATTTCTTTCCTATATCCTCAATAGCAACCTCAGTGTACCCCTCAAGATTATCAGCCCAGTTGGGATACTCCCTTTTCAGAAGCCTTAAGATGAGGTCCAGAGTGCCCCTTCTCCTATATTCTATGTTCTGATTTATTCTTTTGTTTCCCCAGTTTAAGCTGTGGTAGCTATTCCTTAGATAGAGTTGCTATCTCTGTGTTACTTTGACCATATTTTTTACATTTAAAGCCCTCCAATACTTGTGTAACCAAATCCTTATATGAAATGAAAAAATGTCCTGGCAGGATTACAACTAATACACCAGTTACATTCAAATATCCAAGCAGGTAGATGCACAAAGCCATTAGCCAACAATGGAAATCTAAGCTCATGTCTGGGATTTGAAGGTGGGACTCTGGTTCCATGATCTGTGTATACAATTGTGCATGTGTGTACACATAGCGTGATGAGCAGGAAGGATCCAGTTAGTACAAAGAGATTGGGAAATTAAGGCAGTTACTAATATAGAAGTTTAAGGATTCTCAAGTTGGCAAAATAGCCCAGCTTCTGACTTCATCCTGCAACATCAACTCTTAACTATAGCAGTAAAAAATAATCTTGGAGTTTATTAGCACGATAAAATAATAAAATAAAAATTATAACATACATGGCAAGAATCAAAGCTGCCTTGATCTGATATGTTTGTGAGATGCAAAGGCTAAGGCGCGAGATGAAAGGTAACCGCAGGCAAGAGTAGAAGGAAAGAGTTTTAATTTATGCTCTAGCACCCATCCTCCATGCCATCGTTGTGGTTGGACAAACAATGCCTTCCCCTTCACCTCAAATATTGACAGAAACAGTCAGACTACAAGGGCCTTTACATGATATCCTAGGGAAATAAAAACGCCCTGCTCATGGGAGAAGTAGAAGAAAATAGATATGGACTGAGTGGCCACCTTCTGGCATTGATTCTTCCACTGTCTTCTTTTAACCTAAGGCCTGATGAATTACAAATCTCAAGGGACTGCCTTCTCCCCAGGCTGCTGTTTTGAAAAGAAAAAAATAAAGAAGAAAATTTGGGGAGACTATGCCTGGAGAGGTGGTTGCAAATAGGTATAATGAACAAGGGCTCTGTCATCCTGGGACCCTCTCTCCTAGGAAACAGGTGGAACAAATCAAAAGATGTACACTAACTGAAGAATATATAGCTATCAGACAGAATAATTTCCCAGGAAACAGCAGCAAAGAAAAAGAAAATGTAAAAGAAATATATAAAGTGTAAAATATTAGACAACAGTTAGAAATAACAGCCTCAGAAGTTTTAGTGTACAAAGACCCACACTGAATATGCTTTTGGAGAAAGAAGCAAGTTTAACCATTTAAGAGTTGTTACAAAAGACTATGGAAAGTAAAACAGTCAAAGACTTGGTCAGCTTACCGTGGTCTTAGGGAAAAGAAAAAGCTAATACACAGGAAAATGAGAAGTATATCCTTAGTAATGTCATATTAAAATTTTAGACAATATCAGATCATTTAAAAACTCAATACATTCTAAAATATAAAAATCATGTATATTGTGTTTTTGTTTATAATTCAGTAAAATTAGGAATTAATAACAAAAATCCAATACACAGAAACTGAATAATAGCTCATGGAATAATCATTGTATTTAAAGGGAAATTAAGAATTATTTAAAGCTGAACAGTAAGTAGAATACTGTGTGGTAAATTTGTGGAACACAGCTATGCTGTAGTTAGAGGGAAATTTAGAACTTTAAATACATGTACCTTTAAATTCTTCATTGAGATACTAGTTTGGTCTAAGACAGTGGCTGAGCACACAAGGTGGGAAGTACTGAGTTAGTATCTGTTTGGTGTTATTAGAGCTCTGGAGTTGCACACACGTAGGTGTAAATCTCATGTCAGCCACTAGCTGTATAATCTTGAGCAAAATATTTTACCTCGTATATTCACTTTCTGTCTCTATAAAATAAGTCTGATAGAAGTACCTCTCAGGGTAGATGCAAGGAACAAATTTAAAAATCTATTTGTTGTAAGTGTTAGCTATTATTACTTTTAGCAAGAAAAAAATGAGGACAAAGGTATAACACTACCAGTGAGTCCAACTTTTAGTGGCAACTACTTTGCATTACCAGTTTTTATCAAAGATTATTCCATGTATGCATATCTTTATGGAGTGTTGAAGCCAGACATTCACAAACTCCACATTGTAAAATCCTAACTTAAAGCCAGACATTCCCAAACTCCACGTCATAAAATCCAAGCTTACGCTACCTCGAAGCCCATCTATTCTTCTCTGAGGCCTGGCAGAGGGATAGTGACATTACATTGGCCCAATTTTGATTTTTTTCCCCTCAAGATGTAACACTTCCTCTGTCCTCCACCACAACCATCCTGTCTTACTAAGTAAAGCCTGTCACTCATTTGGGTACAAGGACTTTGGGGTGATAGTTTGGTTCTCAATATGGTTATCATCTTGAGAAGTAAACTGTCAACCCAAAGTCCTTCTTGTATCTTTCCAAAAACCGAAAACACAACAAGTGCATAAGTGCACACATGGAAATGCCTGCTGCTCCCAAGTGAGACGTGCAAACTTAACTTAAATAACTAGTAGTACCATGATGACTTCTCATTTGCAAACAAACAAACAAAAAAACTATGAACACGTCAAATTTTAAGTAGTAAAATCATTTGTGCTGTGGGTAGATTCCTTTGAAGAAAGAGCTCAGTCTGCAGAATTTCTAGGATGTTTGCTTCAAGATCAGATCAACACACTTAGGTTTGACAATTAAAGTTTCCCTGTCATCTTTTGGATATGTGACTTCTCCAGTTGTTTGAATAAAATGAATAACTGCTTTGAAACCATGTCATTAGTTTCAGTATACACTGAAAGTTTGATGCTGATTGTCTTACTTAATCAGCAAACTAGTCCTTTGTGATTATTTTAGCCCCATTTTACAGGCAAAAAAAAATAAGCTTTAGAGAGATTAAGTAGTTAATTCAAAATCATACAATTAAAAAGAGGTGGTTCAAGACAAGTATTATGAGGGTTCATAGATAATAGAGATCACATCCAATAGCGGACAATTAGCATTAGTTACCCAGATGACTACACGTATCTCTTAACCTCTTACCACTAAATTAATTTTCTGAAGATCCTAGCCTATAGTAGTTTGTGCGTGTGTTATGGCTGGCTACCCTTTATTAGTAACTTTGTTTAGCTTGGAATATTTTCGTTAGTTTACATTTTTCTGGTTTATTCCTGTGAGAGAGCATTTTCCTGGAAGAAGGTAAAGAATATGGCTCCATTTAATTAGGGTCAAGGCAGTGCAAAGGAATCATCTCCACAAAAGCTGACATCTGAATGAAGTAGTCCTTTGAAACTGGCTGAGGAAATGAACTTTAAACTAAATTTGAAGGAACTTAGTTGAGAACTACCAGGGCAAAGAAGCCCAGACCATCTGAGCCTGTCTGAATAAAATGTGGCCTTGGTCAGCAAGGATAAGAATAAAATTTTAATTTCATTCATCACAAGAGACCTAAGAAAATGGAAAGGATATTTTTTAAATTTGAAACTTGCATGCAAATTGTAATACATAAGTGATAGGACCTCAAAAGAGTAAGGAAGGAAGTTCTGAGAGCAGAGAACTTGTTTCTGCAGAATCCTGCTCATGGAAGACAAAGCCTTGCATTCCGCTTGGGTTTCACCTTAAAGAAGTTTACTTCAGTTGATTATTTGTGCCCTGTGTCAATCGGGAATGTTATAAAGTCAAACAAAGCATTGTACAACGGCTTGCTGAGAAAAGAGGGCGTAGTGCATTACAGAATTCATTTCTGTAAGTTATGATTTGAACAGAAGCCCTCAAGTTCTTGAGCATAAGGATTTCGAACAGAGGAAACTATAGTAGCTTGCACGATTTTTTCTATTCATCCAGAAAATTTGCACTCTTTGGCAGAATACAAAACTATGAATAAGCTTTAGGAAAATGCTATTGTTCTCTTACAGTTCTTTTTTAAATAGTCTTTTAAAATAATTGCTATATTTTATCATTATAAAAATAGTAAGAAAGCTTGTTTTATAAATTTAAAAATAAATGTGTTTATTAAATAAGTTAAGCCTCTTCAAGATTTGGTGGAACATGCTATTCAGATCTTTGTTTAAAATGGCATACACACACAAACTTGCACATTTTGAGTCTTAAAAGCATTGCTTCCTGTTGCATTGGCAAAAAAATAAATTATTAATTAATATTTTTATTTTTATGTGGGCTAATACCTAGGCTTTATTCTGAAGAGTTTTATTTTTTATTCCTTTATGGCTCTATGCTCCAAGAGTACTTTGATGAATTATAAAGATTTGCTTTGTAATTGGTTATAAAATGTCATCTTTTATTTAAGTTTTTCTCTCTCACAAAACATGGTGCTTTATTTTGCATATTATTCATGCAGCACAAAGACAAATTCCATGATCCTCATTGAATTACACATTTAATGACTGATAAGATCAGCTTGCCAATCATTTATTACCGTGCATCCCACTCA